>NW_026634023.1:0-1224 GCF_024868665.1 Triplophysa rosa
TGGAAGGCATCGCTGGGAACAGTGCGCAGGAAAGTGTGAAATCTGCGACTGTCACTGAGACAAGCACAGGACGCAAAGTAACTCACCTAGACAGAATAAAACAAAGATAAGATCAGGGAAAACATTGTGTAAAAAGTGTAGTATTACATATTTGGACACACTTTTTTTTATTTAAACATTTTAGTTAAAATTGCTGTGCAGCTCAACTGGGACAGCATGGTGTTAGCAAAGATAAAATGATGGGTTTGATTGACAGGAAACAAAAAAAAATCAAACAACAAATCAAATTAATTAAAAAGGAAAAACAAAAAGTTGTGCAATAAAGAGATTTGTTCATTTCGTTTTACCATGGGAATATCAAACACTCCCAGTGTGTCCGCCACCACCATTGAGGCAGAAGAACGGGCATCTCCGATAATGACAGGCACCATCGGGGCTCCGCTGCACTCTTCTCCAGACACTTTCTCCTCCTGTCCTGTTACCAAAGCTAAAGCAGCACTCAGGGTTGTGCCTTCAGCAAGGCAGGTGTCGGCTATAAAATACCCCAGAATAAAATTCGGGAGCAGGACGGGGTCCCGATTAATCTCCTCAACTGTGAAGATCATCGCTTTGAGCCAGCGGTAGGAACGAAGGTCAACACTGAGAGAAAAAGTCAAATTTAGTGCAAGCTGTTTTGAGGATGAAGTTGATGCAGTTCTGTTATAGACAGTGGCAAGGATTTAAAATGATAATACTTTATATTACCAAACATGTTTCTCCAAACACATAACCTCCAAAAAGGTATTATAGAGAAAAGTAAAAAATTAAAATAAATATGACTAAAATAACTTGACAATGTTTATACAAAATAAATAGGTTTGGAAGAAATAAGATACAGATGACTTTACAGTATCATTTAAAATAAGATTTGTCCTTTCATGAGATTGCCTGTATATAACATCATGGTATTTTACATCTTCATACAGTTTTTAAACAACTCTATATACAACTCTATACTTAATACAATTTTTTATGCTCACGCTATACTCACTCCTGGCATTGAGCACCCTTCTGTAATCGAATGAAATCGTGTTCAGGCTCTGGTGCTTCAAAATGAACAGGAAACAGACCACCAATGATCACATCTCCCTCTTTATACAAACTCTCTGACACAGATCTACCCCACAGACCACAGGACAGGCCAGCACCACATACCCGGACCATCTCAACAACTAACCCCACCAC
>NW_026634024.1:0-1223 GCF_024868665.1 Triplophysa rosa
AAGGGGTGGTGGGCTTGAGGGAGAGGGAGGCTAGAGATAGGAGCCGCTAGCGTAGGCAGCCTCATGCTTTGGGTGTATCCTTGGGTGAAGACAGGTGGGATAGAGAGGTTAGAGGTTGCCGGGGCCTGGCCCGCTAGCGGAGGCAGCCTCGCGCTTGTGTTAGCTCCTGCGGCAAAAGCCGGAAAAAGTCAGGGTGAAAAGAGGCCAGGGCCTGCGCTGTTGGTAAAGGCAACCCCCGCGCTGGCATTGGACGGGGGCGCTGCTGGCCATTGGCCAGGCGGGACAAAAGGCAGAGGAAAGAAGGAAACAGGAGCCGCTGGCGGAGGCATGCTCGCGCTTCTTGGCTGGTCCGTTGACTTCCCGGCCTGGAGAAGGCTGGGGCTATCTGCCGTGTTGACTGGTGGGCGGCCCAGGTTAGCTGAAGGTCTGTTGCGGTGTTTTGACGACCGAAGTTCTTTTCCTTGAGGCGGTCGGGAGTATGCAGTATTCCGAGCCCGGATGGAAGATGAGGTGGAACCTGCTGGGGAGGTTTCTTTGTGGGCCGGAGCTTCTTGCTGGCTGGAGCAAAATAGACTGTACAGCTCCGCTTTGTTCATCTTCCCGGAAAAATGGACGTCGGCATTTGAAAGGGCCAGCTTGAGGTCCTGGACGGTCCATTTCTCAATGGCGGGGACGACTGGGAGGACTGAGTCGTACGATGAGGCCGTGGAAGACGGTGGTCGCTTTTGGAGTTGGTGAGGAGAAAGGCTTTGTTTTCTCGGGGTTCGATTAGCGGTGCGGGAAGGCCGGCGGGCCTGTGATGAAGCCGCGGGCTCTGTTGAGGCGGCCTGGCCGAGGCTGGAGATCTGGCTAGCATTTGCAACTCAGGCGTCAGAGGAAGTATCCTTGCCTTGGTTTTCACTGTCGGACATCTTTACGAGAGATCCGGGAGAAAGAAGGTAAGGCGTCTTTACTTTGAAGTTTAACAATTCTAAATGTCCATTTCACAAGTTCTCCTCACTAATAATTAATGTGAGACGGAGAGTATGTGTATTTGGCGTGCTGTCCCGGGGGGCGAGGGTTCCGAGCTCGGCAAATACTCCCGAGCTCGGAACGCCTGCCCCTTGACCGGGGAAAGGGTCCCGGCCCGGAGTGAGCCCTGACCCGGGCTATCCCCCGGTGCTGAGAGCTGTAGAGGTATGGTGAGGAGATGGGGTGGGGGAGGGTTACGAGAGATCCGGGAG
>NW_026634025.1:0-1209 GCF_024868665.1 Triplophysa rosa
TCTGTCTCCCAGTCTGTCTTGTCTCGTCCGTCTACCCCTTGGTGAGCACCTGGAGGTGCTCATTAAAGGGGGGGCTTCTGTCATGGCTCTGCTTCCTTATTCATGTTTTTCTTGGTCCTGTAGCAGAGTCATGGCAAAGCCTTAGGTTATATGTGAGAAAGCCATGAGATGTTTGTTTTTTGACATCTCATGTGTTTTCTCAGGTCTTGTCATTGGCCCCGCCCCTCTCGTTTCCTTGTTAACTTTCCCTGAGTGTTTCATTACCCACACCTGCCCCTTGCTAATTATCCTTTGTCTGTCTCCCTATATAATACCCTCATGTTTCATGGTGCGGCCGGTGTCCAGTCCGGTGGTGCAGCCGGCGTCCAGTCCGGTGGTGCTGCCGATGTCCTGTCCAGTGTCCAGTCCGGTGCAGCCGGCATCCAGCCCGGTGCAACCGGCGTCCAGTCTTTTGTCCAGTCTTTTGTCCAGTCATGTGTCCAGGCCGGTGATCCAGCCGGCGTCCAGTCCGGTGATCCAGCCGGCGTCCAGTCCGGTGATCCAGCTGGCGTCCAGTCCGGTGGTCCAGCCGGCATCCAGTCCGGTGATCCAGCCGGCGTCCAGTCCGATGTCCAGTCCGGTGTCCAGTCCGGCGCCCCAGCCGGCCTTCCAGCCGGCATCAAGCCCTGCCCAGACGGCCTTCCAGCCGGCGTCAAGCCCTGCCCAGCCGGCCTTCCAGCCGGCGTCAAGCCCTGCCCAGCCGGCCTTCCAGCCGGCGTCAAGCCCTGCCCAGCCGGCCTTCCTGCCGGCGTCAAGCCCTGCCCAGCCGGCGTCAAGCCCTGCCCAGCCGGCCTTCCAGCCGGTCCCCAGTCCGACAGCCAGGTCGGGCCCCGGGAAACTCCCAGGGCCAAAGACTGTTCCCACCAGGACTCCCCTTAAGTCCCCCAGGACTCCGCACCCTCGAGCGCAGCCAGGGACTGGGACTTCTCCCCACCCCCATGGACTGCCCCCTATGGGCCCTTGTTTGAGCCCACCCCCCCTCCCATGTTTGTTATTTTTGATGTCCCACCCTAGTCCTGTTGTTATTGTGACTTGTCTGCCCTTGATTTTGTTTTCTTTGTTTTGCCTTGTCCTGTCTGTCTCCCAGTCTGTCTTGTCTCGTCCGTCTACCCCTTGGTGAGCACCTGGAGGTGCTCATTAAAGGGGGGGCTTCTGTCATGGCTCTGCTTC
>NW_026634026.1:0-1207 GCF_024868665.1 Triplophysa rosa
ATGACACACTGATCTATGGCTTCGTCTGAAGATGACTTCTGTGTAATGTAACTCCTCCCCTGCTCATATAAAACTACATCAGGAGTAAATTTAGGTAAATTGGGAACTTTTCATATTCTCCTCAACATTAGTTAGTCCTTGTACTAATCAATTTCTACTAGCATATTTGTTTTTTTCTTGTAAAAGTAAATATTCATATCGTATATATTTGTTTTATATATATATATATACTGTAAAAAAAATCCGTAAAAAACCCAGAAATTTTCTCTCAGCTGGAGTGACAGAAATATACCGTAAAATATTGTTTTCCTGTAAAATTACAAAATATACAGTAGGGATATGTTATAAACAGTTTTCCCCGTTTTTCTTGTAAATTTGCTGTCTTTGTTTTTGACCATATTTCAAAAATAAACTGCAAAAAAAATAAAATCTTGCTAAAAAAATTGAACTTTTCTGGCAACTGGGCGCAGCTGGGGCGCCATCAACTGTAAAATAACGTTTTTCCCTGTAAAATGACCTGTTTTTCCCGTTTTTCTGGAAAATTCGTTTTTTGACCGTAATTCAAAAATACACAAAAAAATCTGTAAATCTGTGGGGTTTTTTTACATTTGATGTGGAAAATCTGTAAAAAATAACAAAAAAGTCTGAAAATTAGTTTGGATACTTAATTATTATTGTCATATTAATATTTTGTACCTTTCTGGCAACATGTGATACAGGATAATGATTATTTAGAGAGATTTTCTTTACCAATCTTTAAAAAATAAACTCGTACACATAAAGACAGTTTAACAGGACAGTGTAGTAAACCCAAACGTCCACTAGATAGCAGGTTAATCCTACACAGTCAATGTGGATTGCAATAATTCATGATATTCTTTGGCTTTCTCATGAAGTAATATTTTATTTTTATTCTTATGACTGCTTAGATATGTTATGTCTAATGTGTTTGAGCAGTTTTCTTGAATGAAGTCATTTTATTTTATTAATTGATTGTTAGCTGAAGTTATAAAAATACATGAAGAATATTTTTATCTGCACATATAATGGTTTTATTTAATTTATACATTTGACAGATTAAAGAAAGGACAGAGAAATGTGGGTGACAACTACCAGTTAAACCAGTTGAAAGTCAATCAGTAATGCACTGGGTCTGTGTGTGGCAGGTTTTTGTTCAGTGTTGTTGTGTTGTTGTGTCACTGTGGGC
>NW_026634027.1:0-1205 GCF_024868665.1 Triplophysa rosa
TAACTATAGACTGGAAAACACTTGGTTTTTAGATGACTTGGAACATCTCACTTTGTTTGGCTCGAGCAAATAAAGTTAACTCCTTGGCAACCGGACCTTCCTTGTTTGAGAGATTTTTTGAACTACAAGACTGATATTTTTCCACAACACCTTCTGCTGACAAGCTTTATGGCGATGCTGAAAAGATTGTAAGCCTTATTTTCTTAATAAATATTCAATGGTACACACTGCTAAGTTTCAACAGTGAAACCACGTATAAATGGTTCCACGTTTGTACGGAATGAGAGTAAATGTGATGATTTACTGTTGTAACCTGATCGTTACCATGGCAACATGTTTGCAGTTGATCGCAGTTAACAAGAAACACGAATCCCAAGAGTTTAATCTGTTTGATACTTATCTGCTGTGTTCGGCCAAAGACTGGTTAAGTGAGGCAATTTGAACTAAATACAGACAGAGACGCTGTGTTTTGTTTATGTTCAGAGCTTCACAGCACGCTCTCGCAGTGTTGCCATGTTTACATATTTTTAAGAGCTTCACATTTGTTGTTAAGTCTTTTCTTATGAAGCCGCAGATACATTATTGTAGTGGCTCGTTATGGAATTAAAGCCTTGTTTGACGCGTGCTTCTGTAGTAAATGAAAAAGAGTCCAACGTCCAAGCATACATTTTAAAAGGTTGACTGTTTTATTGACCGCATATTTGCAGGCAAAACATAAAGGAGGAAAAAATGTAACTTAAACTTCTTAATCAATATTCAAAACAGCAATATTACAGCCATTACCACCATATCAAGGCTGCATGCACGGTCAAAATTTTGTTTGACCTTCCATACCTCCACACCTGTGCTTCATCACGTAGCCTAATTTATGCAATCAAAGAAATTACTTAAACTCCCTCTAGCGTCCTTACAGAAAATAAACAACAATGGCTCCAACAATTATATAGTTAGTAAAGTGAACAGTTGAGCGTAATGGTTTTTTGCCTTATTAAATTTTGTCGATTTGTAGGTTTATTTTGGGCTTGTCATTGTGTGCTGTTCTTTTCAACAATATGATCTGGCAACACGGTCATTTCCCGGCAGGGCTGTAGCAAGCACATTTTGATATGACTTTCTTGCACCGCGCTTACAGAAGAGAGAGACATATGATGCACGTTTAAATATGTCATTAAAGCAGAAGTTGTTCAGTTCGGTTCCATTCACAC
>NW_026634028.1:0-1204 GCF_024868665.1 Triplophysa rosa
ATTATAAGTTACAATTGCTTATTTAGAACCACTCTACTGGTAACACTGATGCGTGCTGTATTTTACTGCTTTCAACTAAGTGAACTGAAAAGTGTGTGGGCACTATAGCATGAGCCATTTATTTAAAGAAAACCCAAAACAGCATTTGCGCAGAGGTTGACAAAATGTATAAAAACAATTTCTCTAAATAATAATGACAATCAAATATTCGTTTTATGAGCTCTAATATTCAAATACAGTAGCCTATGATTGAAAAAACAATTCGTTTTATTTTATTTGCAAAATTATTTTCAAACAATGAGAAGGTAGTTAGAAACATTTTTATTACAAATATTTGTAGTTGTTATTTATTTATTTCCTATTTATGTTAATCACAATTCATTTTTTATGAAAATAAATGTGAATTTTGCTTTAAAAAATTCATCTTTATTTATTTATTTTGTATAGGAGGGGCGCAATCTTAAATCTTGCCTAGGGCACCAACAGAGGCTGGGCCAGCCCTGCACACACACACACAAACAGAGGCTGTGAGAGAGCTTTTAAAAACTAACAGAGAGCTTTTAAATGCCTAATGGATTTCTCAGAAATGTATTGCAAGGGAATTTTTACAGATAAATCAATGCAAGTGCTCTTCCTAAAAGCAGTATTTATACAAAGTTGTTTTTAAAACTCACATAGAAGAAAATTTGCTATTTGCACATACTGTATAATATACAAGGACCCAGGTGTGATTTTGGATGGTTCATCTGTTAGAGCCTCTTATGTGCTTTGTGTGAAGACTTCATTGTCCAGCAAGCACAGACAGATACATACATACGCATGCACACACACAAAAACAGATGCACAGTCACGTACAGATGTCACAGAGAATGCCACTGAATAAGCCACTCACCCTCTGTTTGGGTTAGAAAGGAACTGTGTGTTTACAAACCCCAATATACAAGTGAGGAACAGGGCTGTCAATTGAGTCTAAATGAATGACTCCCCAAATAGACACATTACATTTATATAGCTCTTTTTCTGGGTACTCAAAGCGCTTTACATCGAAGGGGGGAATCTCCTCAACCACCACCAATGTGCAGCATCCACCTGGGCTGCATTTCCCGATAACGATGGATCTTGACACATACATTACCAGAACTTTATTAATAATAAGCACAAAGTTGGGTCATTATGAATATTAACCTTTCAATTAGAGAACGAT
>NW_026634029.1:0-1202 GCF_024868665.1 Triplophysa rosa
CTCAACACTAAGGGTGGATAACGCTTTTCAAGAAACTACAGGAAAGCGCAAAGAGACGCTCCACAGCACACGTGCACACTGGCTTATTGAAAATGCAAGTAACACTGCAAGTAAACTTGTGGAATCTTAAGTGACAACTCGATTGTCTTTGGACGTGAAGCTCCTGCATCACGTTGCTCTGGGTAAAAGCAATGCACGTACCATATGGGACACTCTTGTCATTTGTGTAGAGGTGCCACAGTGAGGAGCGACACCAGACCCTGATGGCGTTTTGTGACTGAACATATGAGCAGGAATCAACACGAAGACCTTTTTCTGCAGGGGTGAGCCTCAACAGGTAGCATAGGGAGGGCTAAGATGGACGAAGGCATGAAGGAGGCTCCAAAAGCCACTGACGTGGAGAATGCGGGTGTCGGTCCCGCTACCTCTCGCATGCTAAGCGAGCGCTCTACCATTTGAGCTAATTCCTTGGCGTTGTCTGCGAAAGACGTGCGTTGCCTCGGCTCAATGAAACGGGGCTCACAGGCGGTGGAAATACCTTTCCCACGGAGCTGGACATCACAATTATGCCACACCGCTCGGCTCGTTGGTCTAGGGGTATGATTCTTGCTTTGGGTGCGAGAGGTCCTGGGTTCAAATCCCGGATGAGCCCTGCTTTAGGCATTCCACCTAACGGTACGACGCTCATGGAGCGCTCTGGCAATCCAGAACTTGAATGCATGAGCCTCGTGGCCGGTAGGCTCAGTTGGTTAGAGCGTGGTGCTAATAACGCCAAGGTCGTGGGTTCGATCCCCGTACGGGCCTTTGACTTTCCTCTTGCATCCTGTCCATCGCTCATGGCTACTGCGCCTAGGGTCAATCGCGGACAGGCCTGCGCAAGTCGACGTGGCCGAAATAGCTCAGTTGGGAGAGCATTAGACTGAAGATCTAAAGGTCCCTGGTTCAATCCCGGGTTTCGGCAAGCGTTACTCTGTCCGTCGCTTAGCTCTCTTAGATCAGAGCTATTTGCCGTCACCAGACCGAGCGGCCTTTACTCTGCGGGTTTGCGACCGGGTGCCATGGTGTAATGGTTAGCACTCTGGACTCTGAATCCAGCAATCCGAGTTCAAACCTTGATTTTTCATGCCCAGGGCTAAGGACTTATTTTGACAATTGCTCAACACTAAGGGTGGATAACGCTTTTCAAGAAACTACAGGAAAGT
>NW_026634030.1:0-1195 GCF_024868665.1 Triplophysa rosa
AGGCCAGTACAGTCTAAGCAACAAACAGAAATCAAAACGACATAAAAGCCTGCCTAAACATGTAAATTTAATATAAAGTATTTATTGTAATATAAGGTAATGTATTTAAAAAGACTATGACATGGTGTGACTAGACTTTGTTAACAAATATTGTTTAACATCAGCTATAAAGTCCAAAATCAACATTGAGTCTTAAAAAGTTTTCATAAATCGAGAAGGAGAGAAAACATTCACTCTTTAATCGGGCTTAATAAGTAAGTAGTTTACTTATAAGCTTAATACAAAGAGCTTAATAAGCCTTTTAAAACTATACATTGAATACAAATTTTACAGAAAAATTAAAAGTAATTTCATTACCTGTGATGATAGATCTGCAGTCTATTGAATTCTTCCATGCTAATAAAATGGAGTATATACACAGTTATATCTTATGCTATAATCTAATCCGTTTCAGTGTGTTTTTAGACATGTTATTTATTTATTGGGATAATTTCATAATTTGAAAAATAAGGTACAAAATATTGTTGTAAATAAACAGGGTAATTAAAATAAATACACTTAAAAATAAAATAAAGCCAATGAATGTGTCGCCTTATCTGCAAAGGTTGCCACTGGAGTGTATCATACACTATACAGTGATGAGTAGAAAAAGGACAAACCAAAACAAGTCTGCAAAGTCTATTATATACTGTAGTAAGTGAAGCAAGTTCAGATTTCGATGAGTTTGATAAACAATATTGATCACAATAGTCTATAATAGGCAGTATAAGTTGAGAAACAAGTTTTTTACGAACACTATATGAAAAGCAATTTCGGGATCGATATAAAGTACTAATACCAAAATTAACCTTATGTAAAACATAATTAATATGAGTTTTAAAGGAAAGTTCAGAATCTAGCCATAAACCAAGATATTTGTTAGTATCCACTTTATGTAGTAGAGTACCATCTTTATATACAATGCCACAAGAATTATTCATAGATTTCAGTTTCTGTCTAGAACCAATCATAATGCAATATTTATTTTTATTAAGCACCAATTTATTATCCTTAAACCAATCTTGTGTAACCGGTACTACTCGCCCTGCTCTGCACGGGCCTCGGTCCGGATGGGAGACGGGCGCTCTAACGAGGAGGCTAAAGACCGCAGTCTCTAGCGTCTGTCGCTAGAGCGTCTCTGTTGGTCGGGGAGTGA
>NW_026634031.1:0-1195 GCF_024868665.1 Triplophysa rosa
AACATCCTCTTTGACTCGGCTCCCAATGAGAAGAGGTATCCTGAAATCAAGTATAGCTCCGTAATGTCCTGAAATCTTTGTACAGTCATGTGAAAGACACATGCAAAGGAAAACATCCCTTCGTCCTCGTGTCCCCTCGCACCACTCTGCACAAACACAATGCCTCCTACTGTAGATTACTGTCAGTCCTGAGGCTTTGTAAATAAACATGCTATAGTAGGAAAAAATGTGTTAGTGGAATTTTAAAGGAATTCCTGAAGGGCAGTGTTGTCATGGGGAAGCAAACATTTTAGCTGATATGTGAGATGTTATGTAAGAGTGTGGCCTTCAAAATTCATCCCTCTCCACAGATATAAAGAAGTGATCGAGGTCTGTCAGCTACAGCCAGATATTGATACACTACCACAGGGTGACCAAACAGTGATCGGAGAAAGGGTACGTCTGGAACCATATCACCTTATGTTGATGTATAACATTGTAAACCGAAATAAAGTCATTTTACTGCTCTGTTATATCTCTCTGGAATAGTCTTTGGTCGTGTTTGTCTCCTGCAGGGCATCATTCTCTGTGGAGGCCAGCGCCAGCGAATCAGCATAGCTCGAGCTCTGTATCAGCACACAAATGTAGTTTTCCTGGTGAGTTCAGCCAAACGAAGATTCTGCATCTCTATACTAAAGTCTTTATAAGTTCCAACATAATAAAAATAAGCCAACATCACATTGTTACTTGCAGGATGACCCATTTTATGCTTTGGACATTCATCTCAGTGATCACCTCATGCATGAAGGAATTCTCAAGTTTCTTCGGCAAGAAAAGAGGACGGTTGTGCTGGTTACTCATAACTGCAGTACTTACCTAAGGCAGACTGGGTGGGAAGATTTCTAGGGATTATGATAATATACAGTCGTGGATAAAACTTCCAAATTTTCATTTAATAATTTCTAGATGTATTATGGCCATTCCAGTCCAGTGTCAATGGAATTTCAACAAAATCAAACCCCGGGAGTGAAACAAAGGCATCCGACAGCAATGTGAAAGACTGACAGCGTGACGAGACACATAAAAACCGTGATAAGGGTTATCACAATGAAATGTTGAACTTTTTCTAAATACATTGTATTGCTTGAAAGTGAATATGAATTTGCAATACTTTGCAGAATTTGAGGTCTCGAAACTACAGAGCATCTTTTCTGTT
>NW_026634032.1:0-1194 GCF_024868665.1 Triplophysa rosa
TATCGAGTATACTTATCCTTACCAAAGAACTGGACAGGACTATGTGCTTTAGTCCAACTACATGGAGGGGCCATCATATTGCCCGATCGAGCAATGGACAGTCAACAACGAACAAGGAGAGACCTATTCAATTTCCTGAGAGAAAGCCCAGTGCCAAAGAACCATCACATATGGACAGTTGCTGAGAAACTTGTGGCAGCTTTCAGCCCAGCACTGGGTGTAGAATCACTGATGCATGAAGTGGAAATCACCAGATATGAGCTAGCCTCATTTATCAATACGACGAAAATCATGATGGAAGGAATCAGAGAGGAACTTCGAGGACTACGGCTTACCGCACTCCAGAACAGAGTGGTCCTGGACCAACACACCGCAGCACGCGGAGGTGTTTGTGCTATGATTGGAGAGACTTGTTGCACGTACATTACAGACAATGACGCGGATGGACATCTTATCGAACAAGGAATACATAACATCACCATGTTATCCACAATGATCACAAAATAAGAAGTGAATTCAGAATCTTCCATTTGGGACTGGTTCAATAATATTTTCCCAAATCTACATAACATATTGATGTTGGCAACCTGCATTCTCTTGCCCATTTTGTTATTGTTATGTTTTTGGCCATGTGTCATGAAGGCTATTAAGAGAGCTAACACGTCTGCTCCTCAACAACAGATGGTTGTTTATTCAGTTAATACTGAACGTATCTATGAAAATGAATAGATATGACTTTATTCTATAGTGGGTTATAAGCAGGTGTTGTCCGTGTTACGAGATAACCAAGATGGATAAGATGGATTTTTATTAGCTTGCATGCTTAAAGTAATTACTTAAGGATTTCGCCCACGCGTATACTTACACATTTCTTATTATGGTTTTGATGACATTTGTCTGCACTCATTCACTTTGTAGTATATATTCCTCGTCAGAACTTAATCATGTGTGGGACTCTTATTGAGTCCCAAAGGGGGGAATATATTGTGTAATTTCTGGGCACAAATAGATATGTTTTTACATGTATTAAGCACTGTTTTTCACCACAGTTATAAATGCACTTGATAAAATACCTAAAAAGTATTGAGAAGTATTCATAGGAACATTAGTACATAGATGGGTTGATCTGAAATCATATTCAATAAGAATAATTACATATAAGTAGGTTTATGATGATAATTTGATTATTTGAAG
>NW_026634033.1:0-1193 GCF_024868665.1 Triplophysa rosa
TCTGTGTGTGTTGGTGCGTGTGCGTGTTGTGTGTGTGGAGTGTTTTGTGTGTGGGTGTGTCTGTCTTCTGTGTTTCAACCTTTTCTTGTTTTTGCAGGTACAACTTTGATTGTTTTGCTTGTAGTCAATGTGTCTCATGTGCAGCTGCTTTGTAACAATGAAAATTGTAAAAGCGCTATATAAATAAAGTTGAGTTGAGAGTTGAGTTGAGAATAGATTTTTCATCATTGTCCAATGAAAAACAATAAAATGCAATAATGTAAGCCGTTCTCTGGCAAAATCCAGATCCATAAAACGCAGTATTTTAGCTCATTTCAAAGTTGCTGTTTTATTTTAGGGGATCAAATGCTTATCCTCCTGGGGAAGATTTCGTGTTCAATTAACAACTCTGAGACCACAAACTCATCAAAAAGGAAGGAACAAAGTCCCCGTCAGCGACAGCGCACCTTCTACTGGCTGGAAGGAAAGCAGTTATGCCGAGATACTTTCAAATTCCTGCACATGTAAGTAAACTAGCGAAGACCCACCGCTTACAGTTTTGTGACAAAAAGTTAAATGCTGCTTTCAATCTCTAACCCCCCCACACACAAACAGGCACGCACACACACAGACATGCAGGAATTTAGTAATAGGGAACTCACACCTGCTCAACACTCCTATACAGGCCTGTCTTGCTCACACTGATACCCACACAGTTTTTACAGTGCTTTTGAAACAAAAGGATAGTGTAATATTTTATAGACACTTAAGATTTGCTTTACTGGGATGTACAAAGACATTCTGTGTGCAGAAGTTATTGAAAATCAGTTGTGTTGATCTGAATGTGATTTTTTTTTCCAGGCTAAGCCAAGATCGCCTCACATGTCTGCTTTCACATTATAAAGAGAATGGAATTGAGCCGAAGGAAAAGAAGTCTGGTGGGAGAAAAAGCAATACACGATCATTCGAATTTGAAGATATACAAAGAGCTGTAAGGTTCCTGACAAATTATGCATCAGAAAATGTACTGGTCCTTCCTGGGAGGGTTCCGGGCTTCAAGAGGGATGACATACAGCTTCTTCCTTCATCTCACACAAAGGTTTCGGTCTACAACTGCTACAGGCAAGGTCTTGATAATACAGGTAAATAATTATTATAAAACTTGGAGCACAAACATTTCAAGCCTTTGGAATGTTTTAGAAAATAATTTGTTT
>NW_026634034.1:0-1191 GCF_024868665.1 Triplophysa rosa
GATGAAGTTTCTGTACCACTAGCAGCTGCCAATGGAGTCCAGCACCCTCCATGTATAGGATGAAGACATGTGTCTTTCAAGCAAACTTCAACAAGATGCTGACTGCTGACAGTTTACACTGGTTTTTACAAACGCTTATGTTTCACATCTGTCACCTGAAATGGCACTTAACACTTTGCCACTTTTTGATGTCTGTGTGTTTGTTGAACCACTCAAGGCCTAAGGTAAGGCCCTATGAAAAACTAAAGTATTTCAAAAGTGAATGGCTTGCATTACTTTTATAAGCCAGGGGTGGGGGTCTCTATATCAAAGAAGTATATTCTTACCTGTTATGTATTTGTAGTATAGATGTAGATAATGCTTATATTGTATTTGGCCTTTCTAGGTGCAGAAAAGTGTTTATTATGAGGCCGAGATGACCACCAAGTGGTTACTAAACACTGAGCCAGTATATTATGATTGGTCACAGGCAGGGAGGGGTGTAGCACTGAATCTCAGGGCTTGTGCGATGTGTGGGGGCCCCTCCATGCTATTTTTAAGTAAATTGTGATATTTATTTATAATACAGCACTGAATCTCATTTCTGTATGAATTGTGATATACTTAAATATGAATAAATCACCTCAGTATCCTTTTCATTAATTAACAGTTTAACTATATTTAATTTGATTTTATCAAAAGTAAGAAGGCCTAAATACATTAGCACATCTTTTTATTAATTGCATTATTATTTTAATCGAATGTTTATATATTATTAGCAATAAAAAGAATATGTCAGAAGAACTGCCTCAACTTCATACATATCCAAAGTTTACCTCAATACGCAGATAAAAACAAGAAGCGCGAGATGTTTGTCCCTTCATGCGCTCCGTAGTCTGGTGTAGATTGTTTTCAAGTGATAGTTTTAAACGTTAGCACCCTTCAGTCACCCTTTCCCCCCCACTTGCGACGCCCCTGGTCACCGGTGAAGCATACAGCAAGTTCCCCAGATCTCAGTGAAGTTTCAGTAGAGCATTTGTAAAATGTGCTGGACCAACAAGTTCAATCCACGGCAGAACTGTTTGGCAATCTTTGCACTTAAAGGACTTTTGTACTATGGTTTCACATTGTTACATTCAAAAATTTCAGCTGTACATTTGGCAATCTAGAAGTCCATTATTTATTTTTTCAATAAAGCATATTATTGTTCAA
>NW_026634035.1:0-1191 GCF_024868665.1 Triplophysa rosa
AAAGCACATATGCAAACCACGGCAGGGAGACCAGAAGGCAGAGGAAGAGGTGTGCGGATTCGTTGGACAGAGAATGGCCGTGTCGGACGCGCAATATCGGCGGCGCAATGAAGGTGAGCGAACCAGCTAAACCTTCAGGGATACATGCTCCTGAGATTCATTGCGAAAAACAATTGACAGCAATATGGCAACTAAAGTGCATACAAACAGACATAGCTTTAATGGACTCATTCATTTTGGCTTGATACCTGACTGAAGTTAATTCAGTAGTTTTATCAAATCTGATACTACACTATGATTACTGTTAAAATTGATGTGCCTTCTTCTCAGTGCTCCATCCGGATTGAAGGACGGGGTGCTGATTTGTCCGTCAATGTCTCGGCGACTGGCATAGGCATAGTCTTCGGACCGGTGCTTCGCCGCCTTCAGCGGTATCTGGGAAGGTTTTTTCAGAGATTCTTTGGCTTAGGAACCATGAACAGACTGTTGGCAGGAGACACCTCTGGAGCGCAATAAACACTACAATCGTAAGTGACTAAAAATTCCTCATGTTTGGTATTTTGGTTACAGTCAAGAATTAAATGTGCTAAATAACGACGTTGTTGCTATTTCGACAGGAGCTGCAGGCTTCCAAGAGGAGGACGGAACATATGATGTCGACGCGCATTGGCTGTATCGCCTGAACTTTCACAAAAGCTCTTCTCATAAGATTTTCAGCCATTTTATTTGTTAACCTCGCCGTTTTGTGTGTATGTTTTGTGATAACCGAATTATCAGCATGAATCTGTCAAAAATGTTCAGTCTGAAAACATTAAAACAAATTAAACGCAGTGAAAATTTCTGAGTTTTATTTTAATTAGACATATTTAAAAGTATTTTTATGATCTGACTTTTTTCAGTAGGCTACTTTAAAAGTGAGAATTTCAACTGTAAAGTTGCAGTTTAAGCTGCAGGCGAGTTAACCGCTCTAACATTATACGATGTACTGATATGATTTTAAAAGCTGAACTTAACAGTAATGTTCGTATAGGGTATGAGAGCTGTGCGCTCTAGCAATATGGTCGTGTCCGGTGTGCACTGACTTTGAGAGCCGTGCGCCAGGGATGGAATACTGACCGGGCCAATGGGGCCAGTGCCCAGGGGCCCTTGACATGAACCCGAGGGGGCCCTGGGCTTCAAGGTTACGCCATC
>NW_026634036.1:0-83370 GCF_024868665.1 Triplophysa rosa
GCGCACATTTTTCCGTCAAGTTTGTTTTTATAAATCCCATCTTTTGCGTGGGAAGTGGCATACACCTCTTTCAGGGCATGTTTTGTGCGTACGCAACGGTTATAAATGAGGCCCCTGGTGAGTTGATTCAGGTGTGTCATATTAGAAGCATCTGACAATAGTCTCTCCCAAATGTGGGAGCAAGGGGAGGGTCGGCCAAGGAAATAATTTTTTTGTGCCATGAAAAGTGAGATATTTGTCATTCAAATGTAGTGAAGTACAGTAAAAAGTAAACAGAAAAAGTAATACTTAAATACAAATACTCAAAAAGCGTACTTAAGTACAGTACTCAAGTAAATGTACTTCGTTACCCACCTCTGAACTAAATAGACCACCAAATCAGGGTATTTAGCCTATTATGTACTTTGCAAAGTGCAAACGCCACAAATTGGGTTTTACTAATATAATCTTTAATTTTGTCATTTAAAACACCTCTCCCCTTTAAACTTTAAAACTGCGCAGCTTGAAGAGATGCATGCAGAACACGTCGGACTTTAAAACTCCGCACCTCTCGCTGCATGGAGAAACGCATGCACCGAGAGACACGTCTGACTTTAAAACTGCGTACCTCGCGCTGCACGGAGAGACGCATGCACCGAGAGACATATGAAGGTAAAATCGTGCCAAAAAGATTTGCATGCGCAGGATAACATTTGTAAAAGCGTACGTGACATTGCAAGCGTAAAATAAATATGCATTCACAAAAAAGTTTTGTAAAGGTGTAAATCGAAAAGAATGAAAACAAGTTTTGCAGCATTGTATCTTTTTTCGTAAGCGTAATTCATGTGTTGTGAAACGGCAACTTCATATTACGTCAAATAATTATGATTTGTATTCTTCTGACCTCCGTTTTTTCCACGCTTACACTTTTGGCACGTTTTTTGCGCTGAAATACGGCCAAAAGCATTGCGAGTCTGTAAACAGCAGAGGTGGACGAAGTACACAACTTCCTTACTTGAGTGAAAGTACAGATACTACTGGTCAAATATTACTCCACTACAAGTAAAAGTTGTAAAGACAGATTCTTACTTAAGTAAAAGTACAGAAGTACGTGCTTTTAAAAGTACTCAAGTATTAAAAGTAAATTTCCCATTGGAATCATAAAGATTAGTTTTATGAAGGGTCATTACTAAAAGGGTTACTATCCAACACCAAACCAAGCTAGGAAAAGCTATCTTTCCAACTACATATCACGCAAAAGAGTATTCATAAGAACAAGCAGAGGGCGTTTGCTCGGACCTTTCTCGGTTAACCAGTGTCAGCCAGCACAAGTTTCTCCTTCATTATTGTAGTCTCCGGACGTTTCAATCAACTGTAAAGTTCCGTCACCGTATCGGAAGGCCCGCCTCTCATCTCATTTGCAAGCAATGGTTGGTAAAAATGTCAACCGTGTTTAAGATGGTGTATGTTAATATTAAGCTTAGTTTATTGAGGTTCATCAGATAGTAGAACTATAATGTACGGTAAAACACTTTTGTAAAGCTTTTATCGTTTATAGCAGCTGTCACCATGACGGTGTGGGCTTGCATGCTATAAATAAATAAATACTTTTTGTAAAAACTTTTTTTCAAAACTTGAACACATGCAAAGACTGTTAACCAAAACTTGGCCTGTCCCTGTAAACAACAAAAATTAAGATTTTATATAGCTGTGATAGATATGGCCAGAGAATGAAACACAGGGGCAACAGGATTTGCAAATGTACCATCAATTTAGTCATGGTAAGCTCAGGGTCAAACAATTTCCACAAAAAGCTGAGCCAAACAATAAAAAAATTCGTAACTATAATAAATGTTAAATGTTAAAAACTTAACAAAATCCAGATACAAACTTAAACCCCAGCACACTACATGACTCTCCCACACATTTATCCAAGCACACTTATATAATGGCGAGCCAGCACCAATAAATAATCATAGGGAAACACAACAAACACATAATGGCCATTACGCAAAGACAACACAATATACCCCACACATACTCATCTACTACTTGTTATTCTAAACATAATATTTAAATCCATACTACCACCAATAAATCCCAAATTATTCAAAATTAAAAAAAGGAAAACAAAACTCTTTAAACATCCCCCATGACAGGAACAATAATGGAGCTGGCTGCTTCTTCGGCCGGAACGATAAATATGGAAGCGGTTTCCGTCCGGACCTCTTTTGGGAACGAGCCACTTCTGCTCCTCACATCAACACAAACGGTAAGAAAACTGTATTAAACAATACGTTAAAAGTGCGCGCCAACTTAAACGATTGTGCAAATAAAGCCTTCAAACCATAATCAATGTGTTGTGTCTTTTGTAACTTATAAAAATCTAAACTACTTAATAACAAAATTGCAGAAAATAAAAATAAACTTAACTTTTAACTGGGTGAAGGTACCATCCGTCACAATAGCACAAATGCTTTTGGTCTCAGCAGTAGACATTTTTTTTTGGTGTATTTATGTTTTCTTTTCATAAAAACAAGTCAAAGCAATGGTACAATGGAAGCATTTATTTACACTTCAATCAAACAGAATTTACACTCAAAANACTTTATGTCAGCTGTGCATTGTTTTATTGTCATATACCTTATGCTTCTGAAGCAACCTACTGAATACACAGAGTAGCGCACAGTATCAGTTGTATTAAAGGAGTAGTTCACTTCAAAATTTGCCCCCATTGACTTTCCATAGTCATTTTTATTCCTACTATGGAAAGTCAATGTGGGAAAATTTTGCAGTGAGGAACTCCTTTAAGAGCTTTATATGTTTAGCACATACAGTGAGGGAAATAAGTATTTGATCCCCTGCTGATTTTGTAAGTTTGCCTACTTACAAACAAATGAAGGGTCTATAATTTTTATGGTGGGTTTATTTTAACTGATAGACACAGAATATTAAAAAAAATCAGGGGAAAAAAATGTTATATAAAGGAGAATAACAGAAAATATATATAAAGTGCATATACACACACTAAGTAAACAGCACCCTAGATCATAGTATCTTGCCAGGACACACTTCCCTGAGGTGATCTGAAAAATGTGCCAAGTTTTTCTCTAACATCGTAAGCGTCTCTGCATCCCGTTTCCACCCATGTTTCTGACAGGGAGAAGCACTTCACCTCTTTGTTCCGCCTCGTCCAGCCACCTCTGATTTTCAGATGGGTTTGTGAGGTAATTGTGCAGGACACATGTGGCTATGACGAGTCTGCATTTTCTGCTTTAACATTCATTCTAGTGTAGAGTTCCCTCCACCTGGATGACAAAATTCCTAATGCACATTCAACTACCATCCTGGCTCATGACAGTCTGTAATTGAAAATCCGTCTCCATCGAGGAATTCTGTTGCCTGGAAATGGTCTCGTTAAATCTGTTTTGAGTGGGAATGCTGCGTCTCCTACAATGGTGTAAGGCATTGGGCCTTGCACACCAGATCCTGGCAATGGGCAGTCTGCAGGTACCGACAAAGTTTTTTCCTCCATGCCTCTTCCAAGAGCAAGACCCACTGTAAACTCCACCATCGCTCGTTCTTCCAAAATCTCCCACCTGGATAAATGTGAACTTAAGTGCCAATAGGACAATGGAGAAAGTTCTTTTGTAGTTAAAGAACATACTTCCGGAATGTGCAGGTGACAAAATGTTGACGTGTTTACCATCAATAGCACCTAGGCAGATTGGGAAGTTCCATTTCTCCCAAAACATGGAGACTATGGCTCTCCATCTTTCCTCTGTAAGTTTAGGGAACTGTGATGCCATCATTTGCTGCTCAATGGCTCTACAAGTCATGTGAACAGACTCTGACACAGTGCTAATCTCTAGACGGCACTGGAAGGCCAGTGGAAGATATCCGTGGAAGATATCCAGCAAGATATCCGTGGAAGACAAAAAGAAAAGAAAATTAAGGTTTCTGTGTATGCACATTTATATGCTCACAAACAAATTATATATACAAACACACACACAAATTTTGTAAAAACATGTTTTTTCAGCAAATGAGTGCAAGCGGATATGGAAGTTGTTGAGAGATGCTTTTGTGCAAAAAAAGCCCAGTGGTTCTGCTGGTGGCACAATGCGGAGTGGAAATACGAGAGACTGATGTCATTTCTTGTGCCTTATATGCAGCAAAGAAGGTTAGTATATAACAGTGGTTGACATCCTCAAAATTCTGAATCGTTTTCCTTACTTTTTTATAGTCAAGTATTAAAAAAACACAATAAGCATCACAACATTATTACCTTTATCTAATGTACAAATAACTCTATACAACATTGTTATAGCTAATACATTCATAACATTATTTTAAACTGTAGTTTCAGACACACTTTGGCAGCTGAGCAGGCACCACTTGATATGACTGTAGCAGAGGAGGAGGAGCAAGAGCTCTTGGAACTCACTCAAACTTGCACACCCACAACTGACACACAGAGGTCTTCATCACCAGCACTTCTGCAACCCCACCCCACTCTCTGGCACCGGCACTCCACCAACAATTATTCAAAGACCTGACACCCCTACCCCCGCCATACATCCAAGGGTACAAGCTCTGATTTCAGACAGTGAACACTAGAGCTGTGAATCTTCACCTGCCTCACGATTCGATTCGATTACGATTCAGAGGGTCACGATTCAATGCATCTTGTCTGCCATTTTTATTATTAAAAATATACAAACAATTGAACATCTTTCTCTTACAATTTATTTTATTTAGCAGCTTTTTTTAGCAAAACTATGTCAAATTACATGACAAATTTTCTGTAACAGTGTGTAAACACAAAACCCCTTTATAGTGCAAAGTAACTAAATATATTATCAAAAGGTTTCAACCTTGAACATAAAATTCTGTAGCAGCTTTAACTCTAATTCACTCAAGAGTAAGATTCATTCAAATATAAAAACTTAAAAGGCTGCTTTTTTCCTGAAAAGAAAACTAATATAGTGCAACGCATAACATTAACTGGAAGAACATGACACTTCAATTTTTACTAAAGCTGTGGCAAAAAAAGGCATTTACTGAAATTTCTATTTCTGTTCTAACTCAAAAAAAAAAGATCAGGCAGCTTCTTTCTGCTCTGAATCAGTATAATCAACAAAAACCGTTCATATTATGAAAACTACAGGACAATCAAGAATGTGTATTATGACATAACTTATAAAGCTTTTCTTGAAAATATTATATGCCACAAGGTAGTGCAAAACTAAATTATGTGGAAAAACTAAATCTAGAACAAATAGTATTTTCATTTGTAGTAAAAGCTGTGTAACAAATGACAGTACTTAATTACAGAAGTTGGGAATTTCTGTGTTCTTCTTCAAAAACACAAGACTGTCCACATGTTTATGCTTCTTTTTGCAGTGATAACATTCCCTGCTGTGGAAAACACCCTCTCTGCAGAGACACTGGTTCCTCGTATGCTCAAATATTTCTGGGCCAGCTTGGCTAGGAGAGGGAAAATGGCTTCATGAATGTGCCACCATTTTAGAGGGTCCTCTGTAAGAGATAGAGGTGGTTCACTACAGTACCTTTTCATGTCATCCTTTGCCCTGTCATGGGCTGTCTTTTTGGGCTGTACTTCACCATCAGAAAATGCTTTGCCCAGAGGACTGACAAGCAAAGATGAGGCCCTTTTTTTGGGATGTGACACGATTTGCTCTTCAGACAATTCTTCTGCCTCCAAGTTTTTCCCAGGATCTTCTTCACCACTATCTACATTCACACTCTGTGGATGAACATTAGAATTACTTAAATAAACAGTTCAGTTTTCTTCCACTGGTCCCTTTAAGCAACATGCATAAATAATGTTAACAACTTTATTTAGATGTAAAATAAACAAGCAATCACCTCTTGTAATGCAGCCTCAGATGTCACGTGATTGTATGCCTCCAGTCTCTGAGCATCTGTAAGGAAAGGCAGTCCCTTGAATCGAGGATCGAGAGCTGAGGCCATATGAAGAATCCTCTTTTCGTCTTCACTTGTGTACCTCTTCTGGAGGTCTTCTTTGATGGCATGCTTAATGTCTTTAATCATTGGTGAGTCCCCAGCACTGATCATCATGTTCTGGATGAGTTGTGTTATCAAGGGCACTATAAGACTTCGAGTTGGTTGGCTTTCCGCAGACATCAAAACTGTGGCATCTTTCATTGGCTTTAATGCTGTTACAGCATCTTCAGCATTGGACACATCAGCTTCACAGAGAGTGGAGACATCACTTTCTGATCTCCTCACCTCAGGAGAAAGCAAGTTGGCACAGATAGCTGGTTGTTGCTCTAAATATCTTTCCATCATTTCACATGCGCTGTTCCACCTGCAAACATCAGTTTTTATTTTATGACAGGGCAAGCCAAGAAGTTTCTGCTTCTCCTGAAGAATGTGGTTAGCAGTTGTGCTCCTGTGGAAAAAGCAAGAAATCCTTTGAATTCTGCCCAGTAACCTTGACACAGCAGAAAGTTTCAGCGCACTCTGAGAGGCGAGATTTAATGTATGCGCGAAGCATCTTATGTGTGTAAACCTGCCTACTTGAGCCGCAACCACCATATTTGCTGCATTGTCCGTAACCAAGGCTGTTATTTTGTTCGTGAGCTTCCTTTCGGCCAAAACATTTTGGACACCTGTGTGGCTTTCGTTAAAACCTCTCGTTTGTAGCACATGCGATTTTAGCTGCCAATCGTCGCCAGCGTAATGAGCAGTTACCGTTACATATGAATCTGTGGCAATTGATGTCCAAGAATCGCTGGTGATGGCTACTTGGCTGGCGTCCTGCATCGACTCCATCACTCTGGATTTTGCCTCGTTGTACAGATCAGGAATAGCAGAATCTGTGAAGAAACCCCGAGAAGGGATTCTGTATCTTGGCTCAATAGTGTGTAAAAGGAAGCGAAAGCCAGTAAGGTTGGAGATCCTTCGCGATAAAATGAAGCAACTGCCCGTGTGATCTTCTTTGCCCGTTCGGAGGTAAAGCTGTCTCTATTGCTTGCTTTATTGTTGGCTGCACAGCTCTGTTTTGCTGGGTTGCTAATGGTAACTTTAGCTCTGAGTGAAAACAGGAGATGTGATTCCTCATATCTGTTGTGTTTCCCAGGTATTTAATCCTGGTTAGACATTTCTTGCACACTGCATAGTTTTTATCAAGTAACCCTTTGTCGTCTTCGTAAAATCCGAAATGTGTCCAAATGTCAGCTTTTAAAACGGTAGGTGCATTTCGCACCAGTCGCTGCTCACCCTCCGCCATGTCTCCTGTACCGTATATACGCACATGCGGCACTTTTGACGTATGTGACGTTTACTTCCGAAGGTCAAAGGCCATTTTTATTAACATTTTAAAAGTACTTTATATTTAACATAAACCACAATGTGTGGTGTTATATTTTATTTACATTTTTAAGAATCGATTATTTCATTATATGCATCGATGCAGAATCGTTTTACGTCCGCATCGCGATGCATCTTGAAAACGATTATTTTCCACAGCTCTAGTGAACAACACAGACAGAAAAGAAGAAGAACGGTTTCACCAAATGCAACAGAACAACAACTACTAGACATAATAACTCAACCCACTACTCCTGCACATGGATTAAAGTGAAAAAAATTCTTCTGACTGATATTTTTTTCAGGCCAAGTCATATTCCTTTAACAGACACTTTATCTAAATAGTCGAAACCAATAGCGTTTTAAAGGGATATGTTTTGAACCCCTTTACGTAGTAGTGATGGGAATTATGATTCGTTTGAGTGATTCGTTCTTTTTCAGTTCGTTCACCAAATGATTCGTTCAGATTCGTTCACTGATTCGTTCAGTGACCATTTCTATAATACGCCAGCAGGTGGCGAAAAAGAGTTGTGTTATGTCAACGAATGTATTAATGGAGGTATAAACTGATTACAGGCTTTATTAAAATGTGTCTCTGATCTGCTCATTAAATAAATAAAATTAAGTCTAAATAAGTGGTTCAGATGACCAACGCACAAGGTTTTTCTGCATAATTTAAAAGTTAATTGTTTGGTCATTTACGCATTCATAAATCTGAGATTATGTTAAACGTGAAGTTGATGTATTTTAAATTAACAAGCGTGCAAAGTAGCCTACCTGTAATTGCGTTTTGCATCTGCTTTCTGCTGATTGCTGAACGAGACTCACATGCTAAATGACCCCCAAGGGCGCCGCCATGTTTGTTTCTGCTGCGGTCTGAGATCTGTCGGAGTTAGTTCAGAATGCAGCTGCCAGAGTTCTAACCAGGTCCAGAAAATACGATCACATAACCCCAATGTTATCAACCCTTCACTGGTTACCCATTAAGTATCGTATTGACTTTAAAGTTCTTTTAATTACTTATAAAGCCTTAAATGGTTTAGCCCCTACCTACATAACAGAGCTTCTACCACACTACAACCCATCACGCTCTCTAAGATCTCAAAACTCCTGACTTTTGATAACACCTAGAATAACTAAATCCACCAAAGGGGGTAGAGCTTTCTCATACGTAGCACCTAAACTCTGGAATAGCCTCCCCGATACTATTCGAGGGTCAGACACACTCTCCCAATTTAAATCTAGATTAAAGACACATCTTTTCAGACAAGCATTCACTAATACATAGCTAATGAACAGCAGCTACGCTAATTATTCTCTTTCTGCCCTCGCCTCGGGATGCCCATCCCGAGGTAGGGAGAGAATCCGCCAGGCCCAGATGAACGTCATATGCCCATCCACAACTAGAGATTACGCCAGCTACATCGGAAAATCCCGTACCATCCTCCTGCGAGAACCTGTGGACTGACTGACCATCCCAGCTCCATCCAAGGCAATTCCATCACCACCCAAGAAAAAGGCGACCATCTGGCCGGCCCAGCTCAGGCAATTCCATCCCCAACCGAGAGCAAAGACGGACTACCTGTCACATAAATGCTAAATTTACAATACTTGGTATTTAATGCTAAATTTACATCACATGACAGCAGTTTGAAGTTATGGCTGCACTCAGTGACTTTGATTGGAGGTAGCTGGGTGGGTGTTGTAGGGAGTGGGGGGGCTTGTTGGTTGTGGTTCGGGGCGTTTCATTTGTTGGGACTGTGTGGGTCTGGTCTGGTTGGTCTTGTTTTGTGGTCGATGTCAGACAACAGAGGAATAAAGTTAATTATGCCATTACTACTTTTCCCTGGTTGTTCCTCTGTTGTCTGTTGATCGCGGAATGGGACCGGGTTGGACCTGCACGGTTTCGGCGGGTGGGGCTTCCTGGGTCGCGGCTCGTGGGCTCTCCCTGTTCTTCGTGGACGTTGCTCGGTGGCTTTGGTCGGGGTCACTGATTGCAGCTATGACACGTCAGAGGAGATCTGGCCCTCCCGGCTGAGTCTGGTTTCTCCCGAGGTTTTTTTTCTCTCCATTATTCATCATTGGAGTTTGGGTTCCTCGCCACAGCAGAGCAGTGCAGTGTTGGCTTGCTCACCGGGAGACTGCATTTATTTATTTATTCATTTATTTATTAGATATTATTTATTATAATGATCTTGCTTGGTCTATAAACACCATGCACTGTGCTGTGTTTTACCTTTCTGTGTTTTTCTTATTTGCTCCTGTAAAGCTGCTTTGGAACAATGCACATTGTGAAAAGCGCTATATAAATAAAATTGAATTGAATTGAATTGAATAAAACACATCTGTCAAATTACATTTGAGTAGATTGTTATTGCCGCTATATAGACAATCTCTAAATGTATTTTGTGCTTGTAGGCACATGTATATGTCTGAAGGCTAAATTAAACATTATGTGGTTGAAAGCGCTGAGTAGTTGTGATATGTGACTGAATCTGTCTCTGGCTCAGTGCCAGCCAAAGCGCGTAATGTTCTAATCACACCGGTGTGATCGTACGCGTCAAAGGGTTAACAACATTATGAAAAGTGAATTTAAGACATTAAGGACAGGCTGGAATTCTGCAATTGAGGGAAATCCGTCGTAGACTCGCTGCAATTAACGGAAATCCGTCGTAGCGACGGAGAACTTTAATCCATGAGCCTGCACCACCAAACATCCCCAGACAAGAGGACGAAATGTACTACTTTGCCCTCAGTTTGGTTCCAAAACTGAACCAACTGTGTCCTATGAGCCGTACAAGGGCACAAATACATATTTTGACCCTCCTGGCCGACCTGGAGCTTGAAGATGAAGGTCACAGGCAACAGCACCTAAAATCTGCTGGATTTCGCCCCTTTCATTGCACACCTGCTTACCATGAGGAAGAAGCCCTTCACACGTCATCTCGACAATTATATTTTCTCAATACAAACTTAAAAATGAATCACAATAATTAAGTATTGACATATTAATCTTACCTCAGTGTAACTGCAAGTCGCTGTTTCGGTTCAATACCCATCCTGTAATTTGTAGTTTGTCTCGTTTGGTTGGCTGCGATCAGAGAAAGAATGTGATCCATTTGGTTTGCAGTCATCCTAAAGTAGTTGAGGTGCCGGTCACTGTCGAGGTGCAGTTCAGCAACCAGATGATAATATGCGCCAAACTGTATCCTCCGTTGATTGATTGGGTGAATCGAAAGTCTGCGTCTCATTCTTTTGTGTAGCCTTCTAAGCAACATCCTTAGCGCTATGGCTTTTCTTCTGTCAACAGTTCGCACTTATCGGAAAAGAAAGACAATAAAACATTGCAGATGAAAAAACAAAAGTTAAACGACACGCATAGATAGTTTTTGTCAAGTGTTTGATCTTAAATCGATTTGAAACAGAAATAAGCACAAACTTACCCATTATTTACACCCTGCTATACAAAAGCCGTGGTTTAGCTGCGTGCTGCTAACGCTGCAGGTGTACAAGGAAAATGGCGACGCGCTGCTCCAGCTCTGCCTACGTACTGCTCACGCGCTGCTTACGCTCTGCTTACGCGTGCTGTGTGAAGTCGGCAGTACTTTCTTTTACGCTTGGCTCCCTCTGGTTCTGGATCCGTCTGTAGATCTGAAGTCACTTCAGCTTTCCTTAACTTTGTTCTGGCAGTAAAATAATCTGCTAAAGAAATATGATTGGGATTAGTACCATACATTCAGAAATTCTATTCATTCAAAAACTTGTTCCACATTTACAGATTCCAAGGTGCTATACACATGAAACAAAAATATTGGCTTCAATCATTAAAGATAACTAACATTACACCACGTCTGCACCACCAGATGAGAGTGGTGCAATACAACAAAAAGACCCCTTATAATGTAATGCTATCCACACTGGATCCGGTCACAAATGCCTTGTTCTTAGTGGGCACTGTTGTCGTTTGTCATGTTGCACCGCTCACACACAGTAATTCAATTTAACTTAAAAGAATCAACATAATTTAAAAAATCATAATTAATACTCACCAGCTTTTCCCAAAACCCGCACTTGAAATTTTGACCAGTCTTCTTGAGGGACTCTTCTCTCTTTAACAATACGTCCAATGTTGACAGTGGAGGAAGGTGGCCAGCAACACTCCTCTTCCTCAGGCCCAGTGAACCAGTTTGTTGGTATAATGGCTATTCCAGAAATTCCACAACAGCAAAGGGCAGCATTTTACTGGACAAATTAATTGCATGATGTCAACACTCATGTAGCAGAGGCAAAGCTACAAAAGCTCCATTATAAGGAAGAAGGATAACTTTCTTCATGAATTCAGTCACAGATATAACTTGCAGTTGTCCATGTAATCCATGTACAAGTCTGATTCCCACAGCAGACGAGTCGGTAGGATAATCATAAAATGTTTCTACATTTGTAAAAACATCACACCAAATATGTGTCCCCAGATGAACTGTACAATATATTGTTGACAAGGACTACTTGCCCATTCAAGTCAAAGCAATTGTCACCCGTTTCACATGAAATAAACATATTTTTCCCGTAGTAATGTTTGTACTGTTGGCATGTTTCAAATCCATGAGGAAAAGGTCCAGAGAGATGAAGTCTTTTATGCTGAATAAGTATATTATTCTCCTGTCTTTTTGGCTTGACTTTCTGTTTCTCGTGTATATGTTTTACAACTTGCTGCACTGGCTGTTGTGGCTTTCGTATCATCTTTTTAATTTTACCTAAAACGTTTTCAAATGGAAAACATGAAATTTGATCAAGAGGTCCATATTTCCTTGCATCCTGTGCTAGATGTATTAAGCTGTGTTAATTTAAACACGATAAATTCAGGACCATATATTTTAGCAAAATTTTTACCGAAAACTTTAGCAACTGATCTGCATATTGAGAAAATTCTGAACATAAGTCTGGCTAAGAAGAATTCTCACTGCTATAGAGAGCATCATGAAGTGTTGGTATAAATTATGTGGTAAATTATTACGCAAAACAATAGGTCCAGTATACAATAGAAACAATCTGAATTCTGTGGCTTTCCACATAGAGCAGAGATCTGGGTTTCCTGGAGAAAGTCTTTGGTACATGGATCCTTAATGAAGCCATCTGATGTGAAATTACAGAAAGTACACTAGCTGAAACTTTACACCTAAGGGGACCCTTAATCCACAGGTAAATAAGCTTTCTTACAACACGTAAACACACAAGATGCATGTAGTCTAAAACAAAGCTTGTCACTAAGCCAATACCTAAATTGTTAAGTGGAGAAACTCCTGTGTGGTGATTTTCATCAACCATTTCTTCAAATTGTGAGTCAGTTCTTAGCTCTGAATTCAGGTCAGGAAATGTCATTCTGCCACTGACATATACACCTGTCTGTACACATCGCTCACAGGCATTATAGCCTGTGTGACCCTTACTACATTTTAAGAAGGCACTCGCAGGTACAGCGCAAATAAAAGCCTCTGGGGTACAATTTTGTAATTCTTCCCATTAAAACGTAATCCATCTTGCATGACAACTTTCAAATCATCAACAAATTCCTTTAGCCAAACCATCCTCAGTTCATGCTTATCTAAACCTGAATACAATCCAATCAAAAATACTTTTGAATTTTCAAGTTCCTCAACCTATATTATCAATCTTGCAACCAGTCCCTTATATTCGATACACAGGTTAAGAAATAAGCAAAAATAACAGACAAGTAGGCAAAGTAATTGCACTTTCTTGACATTTTATAACAAACGGATTCAACTGTAAATCAAGAAATAAAAAAATAACCATGTTTGTAGTGATCTATGGACAGTGATCATCTCGGGATAAGTATCACTTAATGTGAAATCTAGCCAAATTTTACTAAGCAAACATAGCCATATGTTGTGTTATTGATATATGCTGGATACTTTGGCATTTGACAGACATTATACAGTATATGAGTGCTGTAAAAAGTCAAAGGTCAATTGTTTCCTATGGGACCATTTTGAGAACAGCCTTGTGAGGTGTCTGATGGCAAATCATAATGTTTATCAATGTTGAAACACATGCACTCCTACCACTTTCATTTATTGGAAATCCATAGGTGTATAGCCAAAACACCTGCTGTTCTTAAGGATACTAAAAACTCAAAATAAAAAAGCACAATAAAGAAACCCTCATTTTTATATGACTCCTAGAATGATGTGAAGGTTTTTTTTCTTACCGCGGTGAAGACGCAACAAATCATGCGGTTTGGCGGTTAATCGCACCCAACGACACACCTCCACAAATCTACCATTTATAATAATTTTTTTCAGAGTGCAACATAAAAGAGGCTTTTTCTCCGTAGAAGCTGCAGAAAGAACAACAGGGTAACAATATAAACGCACTTGTCCAAACGCAACTTGTTGAAACTTTGAATAATTTATTGTTTTTAACAGCAAATTATCATTTATATTATATAACTATTAATTAGGCTACATTTATAAAAACAACCTTTTTCAAAGTGCAACATAAATATCGGGCTAGCCTGTAGTACAAGTGTTCGGTTGTTGTACAGCCAGTGGCGAAACTTTGTTTTGAAAAGTGGTGGGGACAAAGACGATACAAGCAATACTTTGATAAATTGTTTCTGTAAGAACTCGTTGGGAATATTCATGGGCGTCACAAGCGCGAAAAATGTAGGTGACTCCTCTAGAAAACAGTATAATAACTGCACCGCTTTATCGACGGCTTCAGGGCCGGATTAACATAAGGGCTTGGTGGGGCTGAAGCCCCAGGGCCCGCGGAAGGAGGGGGCCCTTGATTGGCTGGAGGAAATGGGAGCTGTCCTTACATCATTGATTGACAATTCATATAGGCTGTTGATTATAAAATAAC
The DNA here is from genome assembly GCF_024868665.1 of Triplophysa rosa. Lineage (NCBI taxonomy): Eukaryota > Metazoa > Chordata > Actinopteri > Cypriniformes > Nemacheilidae > Triplophysa > Triplophysa rosa. The sequence goes on from NW_026634036.1 coordinate 14,221, forward strand.
AAGAAACTATTGGAAAATGTTCCTGACTGATATAATTCACCGTCCAATCAAAATCATCTTACAGTTTACGCCATTACGTCAGGTAACTCCTCTTTGCGTTATGCTTTCGCATGTCGAGAATATGAATATTCGGCTTGGATCACTGGTGTTCAAAAAATTGATAATGGTGCCCAAAAAGGAGAAATAAAGTTGAAAGGGGAAAACGTGAGGCTAATCTTACAGCTAAAACTCCAAAACTAACTACTTTAGTCCCCTTTTGGACAAAACATCCATGCCCGAGGAAATTCCCTGGTGTAGCGGCAATAAACATTTAGCATCACCCACCGTCGCAGATCAACGTGCTTTACATGTTGAAGGTGAGTTAGCAGTAAGTTATTGCTCTTATAACCAACCAGTTAGAAAGCAAGGGTTTTATGAATGTTTACTTTGCCCCATTAGATGAAAACGACAGTAATAGTCCGGTACCCTGTCAAATTTTGCTACCTTACACGGTCAGTGTAGATAGACAGCTTCTAGCTGTGGTACGTGGCAAAACACAACGGGACAGCTCTTAAAGGGGCCGCATTCTTAAATCTGCTGCTGTGAGTCCTGTCACAAATGTTAAAGTCCCCGTGAACCGTAGGTTGTGATCTTGGCTTTTGTCTTTCTCTGCTATTTGATTTGATGTATAAAAACAGCCTTTGCATTTTGAAATGGAACTGGCAGCCGACTGACAGTTGAAGGGGAGGAGTTAACAGATGCTCCGCCCAAACCATTCTAGTAGGTCATTTAAGATAGAAAGTCACACAGGAAGGAACACAATGAGGGCACACAAATTTTAAAAAGAGAATGGCCCACATTGATAAACTATTTACAATAAATGCGGCAATATTTCATGAAAAAATAGGCATTGTAATGTTTTATTTCAATGGGATTTTAATGAAAGGACAAAAGAAAAAATGAATTAAATGTGTTTTGTAGTAGGGATGCTCATTTCGGTTAATTTCCCTAACCGAGAACCGACACTCGTTATCCGAACATTAACCGATAAGATTCTAATTATAAATTGGAATTAAAAAAATACATGCTGCTTCTCATTTCGAAGGCTGCGTCCTCCAGAGGTCGCGTTTGTCCGCCGCATACGCCTTCTCATGCGACATCCAGAGGACGCAGACTTCGAAATGAGACACGTCTGGGTCTGTGACACGTTAAATATACAAACATTTTTTTCACAGATTTATGTTAACATGCAAACAGCAGCATAACGAATACATCAACAACAGCACCTGCATTCACATATTATATCACATTTTCACGAACCTGCGGCGTTTTGGACAATGGAGAAAAACTAAAATAATATAAATCCAAAGCATAAAATAAACAGGCAAGAAAAAAACTGAATTAAATAACAAATTATGACAAAATGAAAACACAGAATAACTGGCAAAGTTTATTTCCTTCAGAAAGTTTTTTTATCAAATAAAAATAGCAGGCCTACCTCAATCCAAAGCTTGGAGTTTTTATTTAATAAAGTAACATGTTTACGTGTTGTGGTGACAGTCTGGAGCTTGTTGACAATTAGACCCGTGGCAGAAAACACCCTTTCAGATGGCACGGATGTCTCGGGAATGTAGAGATAACGCCTCAAGAAGCGCGTCACATTTGTTTTCCACCTATGAAGGTATTTTAGTAGCAAAACTTGAGAGTATGTAGATTTGAATTTGTGAACTTGTAAAGTAAGTATTTGTACCCGTACACTAAAATGTACACTCACAGCCCCAATGTGAAAACTTGTCAAATAAAAAAGTTGAATGTTGAGATTTGCACTCGTGGACAAAACTCACAAATCTGTCTTCTGAATTTGAAGTTGCAGAAAAATAGTCACAAATGTGTAAACTGGCATTTACAAAATACATTGGCAGATACAAATGCTTAGCACATATTTACACGTTTTCCTAGATTCAGATTTGAATTGCAACCACAAACAGGCATCCACAACCTCTCAAATCTGTCACTGCAGTTTCAAATCTTCCCGCCTTGACTTTTGCTACTACTTTCGCGATAAACCCGTTGCAAAACTAACTTGTGCACTTGAAAGCTCAGAGGCGAGAGAAAGAACGGCATTTGATGACGTCATGTGGCTGCGCCACACCGCCCCCTAAGGGCAGGGAAAAACTTGGGCTTGGGCTTCAGTGGTGTGAGGTTAGTGCGAAAGACGCATGACAAATAATAATAAAGACACAGCCGTGAAGCAGGTTCGAATCCGCCAAACTCATTATTCTAAATTTTCACATCACATATCAGATCTGCTTCCATTTGTTTTTAAACTATATCATCTTTTCATCAATAGATAATTTAAAGCATGTTGTGCTTTATTATATGTAAGGATGGCTGTTGCCATAAGTAGTTAAACGTATTAATTCGTGATAAAATAAAAACTATTGAAATGAATGTGTGTTTTCCCCATGTTAAAAATTTGGTGTTTGACACAGATTACCTGTTGGTGGGTCAAGGATTGAGATGTTTGGGAACCCCCTGCTAATAAGGACAAACATACAAGTATACAGGGGAAACTGATGGAAAAATAATATCTTCAAAAAAAACTTCTTTTCACTTATTACTACGGGCATTGCCAGATAGGCTACAAATATACAACGAACTTTCTAAATTTTGTTTTGAACTCATGAAACTACAAAGTTGTGACTTTTTCCATTTATTGGAGTTTTCTATCAAGTATCAAAATGTCATTTATCTTGCAATAGACAATTGCAACTGCATGTCGAGAACAATAAGGATGAATATATAGCACCAAAGTGCAATTAAGCGCAAAATGTTTGATACATGTATGACTTGAACAGCCATTTTCAAATATTTTCATCCTTTTATTAAAAATTAATACCTTTACAATCTGATATGTGATAGGGAAAAATTTCAGCATACAGCAGTCCCGAACCCACGACGACACTTGCATTACTTGCATGTAATATTAAATGATTAACAATAATCCATTTATTACCATAACTTCGGAGCGGTTGTTCTTTGTTAATTCATTCGTTCGTTAAAAATATATTAAGTAATGCTAATTTCAACAACTTGAAACATGAAAATGTACATTTGATTTATTAAAAGTTTATTATTTAACCCCCTTATCTGCCTGCGCTTGGGTTCTGTCCTCCTAATTCTTGACAGAATTTGGCCTTATCATAACACTGACACCTTTTTCCATACCTAAAGAGCCTGAATTTTCCTTCAAAGAAGTTCAAAAGGGTCGTCGCCTTCAGGTTACAGACTGTAAAAACATTTTTCTTTGTTTTAAAACGCGCTGTGATTCCTTAGTTACCTTAGTTGAAATAAATACCTTATTTATTGATGCAAATGCAATGCAAAGCTAAACAAGACAGACACTGACCATGAACGACAAAGAAAACCATGTATATCACAAACTCTCAGTACACATTTTGTTTGTTTTGTTTTGTATGTTTTCTTTTTGTATTGTACCATTCCGCGCAGGTTTAAATGCAGTTTTTATGTATTTTTCGATTTCTTTTTTCCAACATTGCTAATTTTTCAACATTAAAAAACCTATATACAGGATATAATATTAATGCGTTATGAATATTTAAAGATAATTATACACTATAAAAAATTGTTCTGTAAAATGCTGACAGCAGAGACGCCAGTAATTTACTGTAATTTTACGTTACTCATGCTGTGAAATTATTTTACGTTATATTGCTGTAAAAAACAAAATACAGTGCATTGCTGTTTTTCCCATATCTAACGGTAAAATGCTGGCAGCAGAGAGACGCCAGTAATTTACTGTAATTTTATGTTACTCATGCTGTGAAATTATTTTACGTTATATTGCTGTAAAAAACGAAGTGCATTGCTGTTTTTCCCGTATTTAACGGTAAATGCTGGCAGCAGAGACGCCAGTAATTTACTGTAATTTTACGTTACTCATGATGTGAAATTATTTTACGGTATATTGCTGTAAGAATTAAAGACAGTACATAGCTGTTTTTTAACTTAATCTTTATTGCACAATATTGTCCTTTGGGCTACACATGTCTGCTTAACATAAAATATGTATAATAAAAAAATATTAATAAAATTATAAGCAAATGTTTTAGAAAGGACATAAACAACTTTTTTATTTAAGAGCAGCAACACAAAAAAAGAATGACTCAAGTACCAAGCAACCAAGTCAAGTTTTTCAGTAACAAATTGAAACTAACAAATAAAAATAATGGCAATAAAACAGGTTAAATAACAGAGGCTACCCCCTCTAAACTTGACATATTTAAAACATGAGAGTACATTTATTAAGAGTCTTATGAGATACTGAAGGTGCCGGCTTTAAAAAATGTAATTAGGAACTATCCATCAACCATCTGTTGCAGATGACCATAATGTGGGTTGCTTGTTTTTCTCCCTGATGTATTCCATGGAACACTGTAAAACAGCAGAAAACAAAAAAATCTCAAATTAAATGTAATCAACATTTAGATAAGCGTTGACACTAAATATGCAGCGATATAAGGCTCAAATATGTCGGATATGAGATGAGAATAAATGGCTAATTTTCCATGTGACCAATATCAGTATTATATGGAGCCCTTTTAGGGACACGGTGGTGGGAAAAATATGAGAGGGAAGAGAAAATATTTTTTAAAGCTTTTTCGTTCTCTCGCAATCATATTTGCATTATCTCGCAAACACTTCATGTTTAATGTCCCGCTGGCAGAATTTAAGACTAGCTCCAGGCTACATAAACATTGGTCTATAGTCGCACATTTCCGGACCAATAACTCCTGAGCTAAACGTTCTTATAACACAAATTACACCTCATTCTATGTAACGTAAACAATGAACTTTAACTAAATTTTTCACAAATCAAGCCTTTTATTGATCTCAGGTGGGAGCCGGCTGAGACAATACCGAAGGGATCGTCTGCAAAGTGCAAAACCCGAATATCATTAGGCTACTAATAATAGTCATTAACTTCAGTGTACCACTACTGTAGTATAACTAAAACCAGTTTAAATTCAGCAGGAGAGAATTAATATGTAAACTGAATTTGGTGAGACTTCAGTGTGTACCCTTACAAAAAATCCTGAAGGAAAAATCCTGCAGGACCTGCACACCTGCAGATTCCTGGAGGCTCCCACAGGATTTTAGTGATTGTGTTTCCTGTAGGATTCCTGCAGGAGTCTCACAGGAAAATGAAGGACTCCTGAATGAATCCTACAGGACTCCTGCAGTAATCCTACAGGAAAGCTAAAGTGTTCAGTTCCTACAGGAATTCTAATGAACTATTATGTATACTCATCCTGTTGGACTACCAAAGGGATATTCAGGGCCTTCTGTATAACAAAACACTTTTAAAAAGCAATGTTATGTGTCTCAAATTTAAATACCAACAAAAAATGAAAAACGACTTCATAAAATGTTCATTATTAATTATTTATTAGTCAAAAGAGCATGGACAGATGAGACAAGTGGGAAGAAAATGAACACTCTGAACAGAACGTGGCCCAGCAGAAACCAATTACTCTGGACTCTGGAAAAAGAGAGACAAAACTTAGCTAATAAAACATGTATAAATAATACATGCTATGTTGTAGTGAATTTGCCCTCACCTCTTATGTCCACTTAGCAGTGTTGCAGCGTAACAGTGTCCTTCTTATGTTGCCTGAGAAATATGAGTATACAGTACATATATAAATGCTCAAATATAAGGTACTGTAAATATAAGAACGGTAAATGATCATCTTACGTTAGCCAGTTTGCAATAACCACAGTTTTGAAAGTTCAGAGATGACAAAACAAGCCGATAAAACTTGGGGTCTGTAAAATGCAAGTAAATATGAACATTTGGGTTATATCTCGGAGATGAAGAGCCTTTTTTTAAATTGCGTAAGTTACTTACTAACTATAGCTTGTTAAGCAGCAATTTCAAAAATGACTTGATAATACTTCCTTTCTGAACCACATACTCTCGATAAAAGTAAAAAAAATGCTTTATTTACCGTGTAATTTGAACGTGCAAATGCCGGTTAGTGCAGATGAAGCGCTACGGATGGGATGGTCCGTCCTCTTCGGGCAGAAAAGTCTGACATTTGTGGACAAACACCACCTGGCCAAAAGTACCTGACTGAAAATGATTCGGGACGCTAAAGAATTATGAACTTACTGAACTGACGAAACAATCACGGACTTTCACAAAACTAATTCTCATGCTCCAGAAAAATACTGCATTGTTATTTAACCTCTGATATTTTCCTATGCTAAAAGGATATGCAAAAATATTCAGTTGACATGAACTGTTCATTAATTTAGAAACAAATGTAAAAAATAGGATTTGTGGTAACTTTCACGATTTTGTTTGTTTTTTACATACAAACCCCAACTGAAGCAACAAAAAATTGCATGTTTTAGCCATGTGAATTATAATTTAAACCTAAACAGTGTGATAGAAGTCAAAGTAAAAAAATAGCTAAAACAATACATATTTATTGTAGGACTGAGTAATACAATAAGTAAATAGAAAAAACATATTTTTTTGCAGTATTTCAGTCTGTGTACCACATGTGTGGCTTATATAGGCCCTATATGTCTGATTGTGCCTGTTGGGTTTCTGCTTATACTTGATGGCTGATTTGATCATATTTATGCTTGTGCTTGTGTAATCAAGGGATCAATGTTTGTGAAATGCCAATTGTGTGTAATGAGCTGCAGTGCAAAAAAGTCTGCCATTTTATAATTTTTAAGACCACATGTCCACTGGGATGGACATTAAATAAATAAAATCCTGTGTTGTACAACTCTAAAATATCTTTAGATTTTTTTGAAAAACATAATTTAATCAAATAAAATATAACAGGGGCAAGACAATGAGATTACCATTAACTTGGTAAACAATCTTTGAGGTATTATTAAAATGATAGAAACATGCAGTTTTATTGGTCTAAACCAGTGGTCACCAACCCTGTTCCTGGAGATCGACCATCCTGCTGACTGCATCTCCAACCCTGCTTCAGCACACCTGTCTGTAATTATCAAGAAAACCTGAACACCTTGATTAGATAGTTCAGGTGTGTTTGATTGGGGTTAGAGCTGAAATCTTCAGGACGGTCGATCTCCATGAGCAGGGTTGGTGACCACTGGTCTAAACCAAAAAAGACGTAATGTCCATTCTTATTGAAGCAGGGTCTGAAGGGGTTAACACAGCCCACAATGCATTGCATACAGTACAACAGTAGATTACTGTTGACAGATGGCTGAAAATTAACAGTAGTTTATTAAACTGCAAAATATTGCCCAGGATGCATTGTTTTCTACAGTATATTGCTGTCAGAATTTGGCTGTTTTTTAACAGCAATTTTTTACAGTGTAGCCTATACCACAAAAGAAAAGCATCGCTATAAGGACTTGCAACTAACTGTTTACGTTATGGTTTTGTCTTTTATGCGACGGCCAGTCGCAACAATTTATCATAGGTGATCAGGGCCAGACATAGGATGACGGGGGCCCCTGGGCTTGAGTTGTTTTCAGGGCTCCCGTACTATTTCAAATCATGTGTTTGTTAGCATTAGTAAATGTTTTTTTCTCCAATTACTAAGAATGACACTTGTTCACCGGTTTACATGTTTATAATGCTTGTTTGGAGAGTGGGAGCCACAAGTGGTGTGTTTATTGCGTGTTGGAAGTTTCAAACATACTTAAATGTAAAATCCAATCAACATTAATAACCAACATTATAATACCAATGGGACTAATATAGTTTTTTGACATAATCATACAGCCCTTCGACATCATTCCTCACATAAGGCAGTGCTATGCTAAACAAATATAACTAAACAAATCAAATGAACGAGAGCAGGCGGGGCCCTGATAGGCCGGGCCCGTGGGCTTGAGCCCAGTCAAGGCCAATGGTAAGTCCGGCCTTGCAGGTCATTCTCATTTGTGATTTACCACAGGTGAGTCAGAATGTGTTTCCATGCTGGTTTACAGCAAAGGGTGCCAATACCAGTGACACAGCAAGCTTTAAGTTTTTCTATTTTTTCCTCTCATTGTTTATTGTTTTAAATTGTTTAAACTGTATCATTTACTCTTTTGTATCAAACACGAGTTCTCTATAGAACAGAAATGTTTCACTTGATTATTTTTTTTCAGAAGATATTCCACAGTATGTACTTAAACTTCATGGGTGCCAATAATGGTGAGCGGGACTGTACACATGATCTCTTTAACATCTAGCTCGTCGCTACATTCAGACACTACGTCCAAAACTTTTCTGACGCTCACACAGACAGGCTCTTGACCAATCATGCAGAAGCTGATCATTTCGTCCCATGAATTTGACAGTCCTTTCACCGTTACCATATTTTTCTTGAGATTTGATAGACGAACGCTTTCCGCCGCACAATCGTTTTCTGAATCGCAAGACGCATTGATTCATTTACGCATCAGGCCCATCATCTGTCCTTTGTAATACTGTTTAAATATGGGAGCTACGATCTTTTGTCTGTTGCAGGCGCTTCCCATCTTGTCTTGTTCAGGCTTTGCTTGCATCTGAGCTGACACACCGGGCGGCATGCCAGGAGGCACCGACGTCTTTGTCTCAAACCGTTTGGGAATACCAGGTATTGACGACGTCACAGAAAAGTTTGTCGGTGTCGCTATTCAGAAGACTCGGATTTCTTCTAGCTTCGCGACGATGTGTGGTTCGTCTTTCTGTTCGTAGTAAATAGCGTGTAGAGCGGATAGAGTAAATAGAGCAGATGCGGCGAGGTTGTAAAGTTTGTCTTTAAACAGCTTGCGACTAAACTCTAAAAAGTGTGATGTAAAATAGTACGATGTAGGTTCAAACAGACAGGAATGCTGCATCTGGCTCGGGTGATCTATTTCATACCCCAGACACTCTTCTTTGAGCATGACATTGATGATGTGCTGTAGTACCACGGTGACCACGCCTTTAATGACGTTGTAGCTGAGGTCCGTGAAGAATCCGTCTGTGACATCGATCGGAGTATCGCACACTTCCATTAGTGACCCGGACGATTCTGCAGGGTCATCCGTCTGTATGTGGTGGACTGCGTTATCATCGCGAGCATCAGGAACGGTGTGGAGAGAATAGTCGCTGATGTTTTCTGAAGCGTAGTCTTGAGACATTGTTGCGGGAGAGGCTCTGTCTACTGATTTGTATAATGGCTGTAGTAAATAGGCGGGGACGGTCTGACGGCCCACTGGCTGCGCGCGCACTTCTCGGGTTGGAACAGCTGCACTTTAACTCTGGAATAACCATCGCGCATATCACACCACCTGATCATTCTGTTGATGTTGGAAAAAAGGGTCTCCAGGTCATAAAGGTCAGACCATTTGAACAAAAATTGCATCTCGTACAGTTCGTGATGTTCGTCATGCAGGATAGCCCCAGTGCGTTTTCTGATTTCTCCAAACACAACAACCTAACAAACTTCAAAGCACTAAAAATAAAGAAAGATGTTGTTGAAAAACTCCATGTCATACCAGTAGTTCAACTTTAATTGTATAAAGTGACGACAATTTTTTTGTTTTGCTGAAAACAAACAAAAGTTTCGACTATATACAACAATTTATTAACTTTTGTGTTGGTTTCCAAAATACATTCACAAGACCTTTGTGAAACCATGACATTACATCCAGGAATAGCACTGCACAACAAATGCTCGTCATGACCATGGACATCTGAATATGTTAGCCTTTTCTCATCACTTGACATACAATAAGAAGTCAAAGAAATAAAACTAGATGTCAAAAGTGAACAGAGCAAAATGGTGTGACTTCAATGAGCTGTAACAGTTAATATGCAAATTTCATAACCTTTTAAATGAAAAAATATGAGATTACTTACGGAGACGATACTGCATGACTCTGCAGGAGCGGTCACATCTGGAGTGGTTCTGGGGACATAGGCTGGAACTCCAGGGTCCTGCGTCTATATAATCATGCAGTGAATTATGAAAGATTATAATAGATGCAGTGAATTATAACTCATCAAATATAACTGTCCAATAATTTTAACTCATGTTAGATGGAATTATACACCACTGTTCAGTGGCGTGTGACCAGAAAGATGCTTTAGATTATTACCTTCTCCAAAGTCTTAATTATTTGATCAAAAATAAATTAAAACAGTAATATTTTGATATTTAAAATGGTTGACTACTTAATAAAGCGTGACAAAATGTTGGACCGTTTTTGATCAATTTAAGGTGTCACCGCTGAACAGCAGTGTATATCGAATGTATTTAATTAAAGCATTATGCAATACTGTAAAGTTCTGATCTTATTTCATTACAGTATGGTTTCCTGGAATAAAAATATGTGCTGTACAAAGTGGAGGCGAGCGTAATGTGTTAACTTTACTTAACAGCATGAAATGTGGATTATGCCAATAGTTACAGAGACAGTGATGCTTGGTTTCGGGGCACTGGACACTGCTGCGCTGGGTTGGTCATCCACACGAGATGGTCTTCTAGCCACACTCAAATTTGGCTTCGCTGCAGCAATGTGAGACCCGCTAAACCTTGGTTTGGTAAACTGAAAGTACAAAACAATTACAATGACATTTTCTGTACTCGTGCAAAAAATAAAATAAACACACTCTTACCCTTTGATAAATCTCGTGCCACTTCTTCTGCCTCGGAGCTGGCCTGTTGCCATCTGATGGCCAGACTCCTGTGCTGGCAAACTTTCTCAGACAAGAAAACCCATTCAGCGTCCGACATGGCTTTATGTGACCTTTTTGTAGCCATCCTGTCCTAAACCGTTTTGGACAACGTTCTTAATTAAATAAACATTAACACAAAACAAAACAGTGTTCATGCATAAATCATGCGATGAGGTTATGCATTCTTACCGTTAATAGCGCTGTCAGAAATATACTCTTTGTTTGTCAAATAAACGGAGAGGTTCATGCAGTGATGTTCGCTCTTAGGTCGTGAACTTTCTACTGTACCTTCCTGACCTCTGACCCTCCCCCTTCATTCATTCCTCTCGTCAAAGATCGTTCGTCTTCGGATGAGTTCGGTAGCGGGGGCAGGGCGCCCTCGACATTCTCTTGCGCTACGATTGGTCAAATGTTGAAAATGTTGAGCTTCCGCTCTGCGATTGGCTGCAAATGTTGAAGCGCTCTCACGCGATTGGCTTCCCCTTCTTTCATACCTCTCGTCATAGATCGTTCGCCTTCGGATCAGTTCGGAAACGGGGGCGGGTCGCCCTCGACATTTTCTTGCGCTCCGATTGGTCAAATGTTGAAAAATGTTGAACTTACGCTCTGCGATTGGCTGCAAATGTTGAAGCGCTCTCCCCCTATTGGCTACGAATGTTGAACGCTCCAACGCGATTGGCCACGAATGTTGAAGCGCTCCCACGCGATTGGCTGTGAGTTCAACATTCTTCAACATTTTGCCGGACGATCCTTCGGCAGCCGCCAGTGCGTCCCAGGCGACCCGAGTTCGAATCCCGCCTCGAGGTCCTTTCCCGACCCTACCCCCTCTCTCATCCACTTCGCTTCCTGTCCTTTCTACAATCACTGTCTGTGAAATAAAGGCAAAAAACAGCAAAAATAAATCTTAAAAAAATAGAAAGCTCAGGGCTATGGAAGGCAAATCCTGCCAAATTTAAATAAATTAATTAAACGATGAAAATGAAACCAGATTAACAATTTCATTATACATAACTGTGTGCACAATATGTGCCAAAATAAAAAAATAAAATGAAATTATTTTATTTTCATTTTTACACTGACAATGCGTTGTCCCTGTCAAATTGAAAAAAGAAAATGCAATTGGTGATTTGACATTTCATTTTCACTAAAATCTCGAGGCAAGACTGCCAATATGAAAATGAAAAGGCAAATGTGAAAAAGAAATCGCAAAAACATTTTTTACAAAGGTTTTTATTAATGTTCACGCAATAATACTGACACAATTCAAATTAAAATGTTAAGTTTGATTTTCATTTTATTTTCTCCTCTCTTATTTCATTTTCGTTTTCTTTTTCTTGTTCACAGTCATGCAAATGACATGTTAATCAGTGGGTGTGGACGAGCGTCTGCATTACTGGGAACGCCCACAAAAAACGTCATATCCGTTTATTTGAACGAACGTGTGTAGAGTAGACCTTGTCAGGCGCTTGGCCTTAGCGCTTTGTAATGATTACGATGACTGTGCCTGGTGCAATACCGAAAAGTTGTAGTGTGGTGTTCTGCATCTCTGATAAGTTAACAGACGTCTGAACAGATGAACAAACTAAAGCATTGGAGAGCCCTGTATCTCTAGCGTGCCCTGAAACATGCTCCGCCGCTGACCTGCGCTCACACTGTAATTACCATCCGCACCCGAGCACGCTATCATCATTACACTGTGACTGCTTTTAAGAAAACATAAACAAAGCAATCTTTCTCAGCACAATAGAATCCATCGTAATGTTCGGTTTGAGGTTAATAAGGTGTGTTTAACTTCACGCGCGCGGTGCGCAGACCAATTCGCTTACGGTATCATCATGCGAGAGCGGCTCATATGTGTTTAAATCAGCCCCACGTACTTCATTCATTATGATTATGAGCCAATCGTTACAGTATACGAAGCGCTGCACTATGTTATGAATGCATGTTTTAAATGATGCGCCTGTTTAAGTTACTCCTTGAAGTTCAGCTGTCATAGCAAAAAGCATCTAATACGCACTAGGAGCTCTAGTGATCATCTACAAATGATAATATCTTCTTTTAAAGGACTCCTGTTAAACTGTCTGATGTCATCTTCAGTCCATCAAGGCAAAAAAGGGCAAAATGGACATTCTTGTGAACCAAACAACACTGTTCACATGTGCACGTAAACTCGATTTTGCCTTTGCTCGCAAGAAGTCATCCAAGACCAAACATTGCCAAGCATTTTGCATGAGCCACGAGAATACCAAAGGGTAAGTTGTTCTCTACACTGGAAATGTACACTATCTCAGGTGAAATATTGTTTCTTTCAGTTTTCCCCATTTAATACTAACACGTGATTGTTACATAACTGGAACATATTCTGAAGACAAAACTTTTCATTATACAATTGGAAAGTTAAGTCTTAAACTTGTTGCCACAATGTACTTTTGTAAAACTGTCAATACGTAACCACAATGTTGTGACAATATACCAATTAGTAAATAGTCACAAAATAACAATTAACGATAATTTGTATACCAGATTTTTAAATACATAATATATATCTAACAGTTATAAAACAACATAATGACAGCCGACTTCACATATGGCTTAATGATATAAAAGAATCTACAGATAAATGTTAACAAAACTCTTTGCAACATGTGATGTTATTGGTACTTTGTCATTTAACTGGATAAAGTTGCTGTCTTGCTTTAACTACATACTTCAAGTAATCCATTATGTATAATATATTAATTTACCTTACTTTGGAAGTAAAATTGTACTTTTGAGAATATTATGTTATCAATTATATGTAATTAATTCCCACATCTTCTTGAAACACAATGTCTAAAGTCATCTTATTTTCCTATTTCAACATTCTGCTGCTTACATAAAGTTTAGATTTTTGACCTTGCAGGTAAATATCACTGTCAAAGTGCTACACCTTACGGAACAGAGAGAAAGCATGACCCGAAGTTTTCAGAATATGCACAGGAGGTCTTATGATGTCGCAGATCAAACGAGCAGCATTATCATTGACTGTGTGGGGACCAGATGCACTGAAAGTAGGAAAATGGTATAAAATAACAAACACCTCTATCCGCCTCTTTGGTAGCTGCTTCTGTTTGTCGACTAGTCCAGAGTCTCAGATGGTGCCAGATGTCACAGCTCAAATCGCTGAAGTAGTAGACAATTACAAAACCACAGAAGGAGAAATTGTCACAGCTGATGTGAAAATCGAATACTTGTGCCCCAAACAGCATCATTTGACAACTGTCAATGTTTCAACATTGATGACAATATGTCAACAATGTGCAGCATACTGCAAAACAAGTAAAGTATCATCAGTCCTTTGTGCAACAGTCTCCCTCCAGGACAACAGTGATGGTACAATAACCACTTTTGTGATTGATGACTTTGTCCTTCGCAATTTGCTACATGTTCCAAAAGACACTACAGTGGAACCAGACACATTGGTTGCCAAATTGTTTGCCGATGAAAATACTCTTTGCAAGTAAAATATCGAGGCCAACGTGTCGTGAATTTGTACCTGTAGCATGTCAGTCTTCTGACGCACGATCCATGACCACCACATCTACTTCCACTACTTGCGGAACAATTCCGGACATTAAGCAACCACAACAAACCCTCAGGACTACTGAAAACGCATGCAACCATCGATCTGGAGAAAAATAAAAAAAAACTTCTGATCAATCTAACAAAATGAAGAAACCCCGAGACTAGCACAATGTAAAAACAACTAAGAAAAAGTTCTTATAAAAATGTTCTTATAACTATCTGACACAGACATGAGAATATTTTGACCATACAAAACAAAAGACACTATAACACTCATACTAAACTGTACAAACAACCACCACTGGAAATTTCATTTGATTATGTTGACTTGCCATACGCTAAAGTTCATAACTGTGATATTTACTACCCACTAAACATAAGCTTGTTCCTTGTGATGTGTTTGAAATAATACAAAAAAGTTGCTAATAGTTTCAGTACATGTAAAAAGTATTACTTTTGCTATTTGCAAACACAAAGACGCTTCTTTATTGCAAATATTTGCACTTTATGACTACAATTACCATTTCTTTGTACACCGTTGTTTACAAAAACATTTTTTCACTATGCCATCACAACAGCTGTACATTTAAACCATTTACATTTCTAAACATTTCTGTTAATTCTAGAAAGCATTGTGCTTTTAATCAATTTTTTACATACTGTATCTCTTAGTTTTAAATATGCCAAATTTACATATTGATGAACAAAGCAGTTAATGCTTTAATTTTCTAAAAAGGCCTATACTTGTTTATTATAAGAACCATACACACTCATCTGTAAATTTTCTGTTTATTTTTCACATTTTTCTTAAAGATAATTGTAAACCTTTCTGCACCATGTAGAAAAAGAAGTACAAACCAGAGCTTTAATTTGCCGCCTTTTTTTCCCTACTTTATTGAAATGTGGTTCATTTTTACTAATTTTTTCTATTTGTTCTATTTACACATTCAGTATTATTGTTAAACTGCAAACCTACACTTTATTGCATTGTCTTTGTGTCCTTGTGTTTCCCATAAAACGCATAAACATTCAAGAACAAAAGGAAGATAATGCTTTGCCATTTTTATGTTAAGAAAACAGTTATATTTGTTCTTTGAAAACACTGCAACTGTTAATAAATCTCTGCACTTTATGCTGTGTCAAGTTCTTTGCACATTGTTATTTTAAAATGCCATATAAACAATTTACAGTTGTTAATATGTTATTTTTCTCATAAATATTAGTTTAAACTATGCAAAACATGCATATTAAAAACAAAAGCAGTTAATGCTTTGCCATTTTCAAAACTTCTAAAATATCTATATGTAAAACTATATACATTTATATCTAATGTTTGCACTTGGTATTTAACAATTCACTCATAGTTATTGTAAGACAAGTTCTACACCTTTGTGCAACATGTAGACAAACGTTGTCCATGTTGGATTTGTTTATCTTCCTTTTTTATTGAAAATTCGTACAATTTGTTTTAGTTTTATTAAAATATACGATTTTATTGCTAACCACCCAAGACTACACTGTATTCCATTGTTGTGTTTATCAAGATATTTACCTTGTACCCCTTGAGAAAACATTTACAACAATAAAACTTTGGAATTACACATTGTTTAAACCATGTCATTTGTCTGACATAAGGTAACATGTTATTGTAACTCAGGTTACCAGTGGCTACTAGTAGAAACACAATAAATTATAAAACGGACTCAAACTGGAAAATACACATAAAAAGTATATATAATTGAAGTATTTACATATAGATATAACATTCTTAAGACTATACATATTTCCAGTATCATTGCCATTTACACTGTGATGCATCCAATGACGTTGCACCTTTGAATTGCGTCATCACGTTTTCCCTAGCAAGGCCTTTTGTCACGTAGCACCTAGCGCCCATAGTGTAACGCTCGTTTTCTTCTCTGTGAACTTGAAATAGAAGTGGATGTTTGATGCTACTCCCGGAGATGTTGTGCTTCAAACCGGGAGTATAAGAGCTACAAGGCTATTTTTACACACTCTAAGTCGTTTGTACTTGGTGAATATAGACTTGAGTATTGTGCAGAATGATGGTGAGTATTTTTGTACAAGCATGTTTATTATACAGTTTTACCGTATGCTAATAGCTAACACGTGTGTATTTTCGATAAATGGCTCACAGAAAAGCAGAGAATATGTTGAAATGTGATATCGTTACCTTCGAGCGTTTATTCTGCTGTGCACATATATTATTATCCTTAATGAGTTTTTATGGTTTTTTGTTGTAATGAAATGGTTTAAAGTTATGTGTTAGGTGTAAACATTGTGTTAAAATGTGTATATATGCATTAATGTACACTTGCTATTTTTATTATAATGGCATGCACAAAAATGAATCAACATGCCTTTATTGTTGGATTTTTGCTGACAAATTGTGTTTTATTTGTGATAATATTTGAACTACATTGGATACTGCCGTTAGTGTGTCTGATGCCATATGCTTATATTTTTTTGTTTTTGTTTACCTTTTGTCACCAAGGCCAGGTTTTTATCCCCCTCTGTTCCTGCTTATGTTCATCTGCTGAATGTGATCTGTTCTCATCTTAATATTGGATGTCTTCAATTCTCCATGTTATGTGCGCTGGGAGTTGCACTGGCAAGCAACCCATAGAAACCCTTTGTACTTCCTGTGAAAATAGACATTTACAATCAAAACGAACCAAATTGCTCAACATCAATTTCCTCGTTCAATAAAACCTTTAAAGACTGAATTTAAAAAATTTGCAGATTTATCGAAAAGAGATTCTTTTCCAACAAAGCCGGTCCTAGGTTTTTCATAATTTCCTCCACAGTACAATTCTTTGGACTCTCTATGTCAATAATTATCTAAACATTTTGAATGTTTTTATGTGTGTAGCTATAACAATATTATTTATTAAATAGATGTGACCAAGTGTACTTAAAGTCTTCCCAGCTGAGCAACCACCTGTAAAATCTGGTCAGTAATTACATCATATTTATTCATTTAGGAAACTTAAGACAAAGTAAACGAAGGAGCATTGAACTGAGTAGCAGCAACTTGCCTTGAACTTCTGTTCAATATGTTTCAGATGGTCACAGTTTGATGCATTTTGATTCTATATTAATTAAGTTTCTACATTAATAATACATACCCTTGCGTGAGTCTGTTTAAATTCCTCATTTAGCTTCAGCTACGTTTATGAGTCTACATTTTTTTGTTAGAAACATTGTACACTTGTATTTTGTCAGAACCCAAAGCACTTAATTTACAGTTCTCTTATTCAAGGCTGTCCGTACTTGGTTTTTGAGAAATCGGAAGACTTTTGTATTATGTCAGAACTCAAAGCACTTTATTTACAGTTCTGTTATTCAAGCCAATTTCTCAATGTAAATAAAGTGCTTTTGTAAATACAGTTCTCTTATTAAAGGCGATACTACTTATTTTAACCCTTTGATGCACAAGCTATTGAAACCCCTTCTAATGCAAAACATGGGTCTAAAATGACCTGCATTCATTTCCTATGAATTTTCATGCACGGCTGGGTGTTTTTTGTTTTATCTTTTGAAATTAATTTATTTCAGTATTTATTCCATAATCAATAACTTCTATGATTCTTGAATATTATGAATATTTTTTCCTAGTGATTTGTGTTATTACAGCAAATTTAAACACAAATGACCCAAATGACAAAAATGGCCCATCAACACAATTGCGTTAAAACAAAATAATAAAGACAAAGATCATAAAAGCAAAGATAATAAATATAATTTCAGTTATTTAAACTAACATATTTAACACTTGAAATATATGTATTTGTCACTTGTTGAAGATTTTATAGCCAAAATAATCCCTTATATGTATAAACTTATTCTACCATTATGTATTTAAATTATTCTATGCAATGTAGTTTTCTATGCCTGCACGTATGGAGGATGGGAGAGAGTCTGCAGCTCACATGATTATAATCAAATGTTGAAAATCAAATCAGGATGCTATAGAATAGGCCTCCTTTTCCGACATGTGTTGGTGACCAAATTGGGCTGTAAGAGAAAAGGCACTTTCTTCCTACTTCCTATGGTAATTAATAATAGTGGCATGTGCCTGAGAAGACAAGTTTTTAATCTTGGATGGAAGAAGAGATGTTAGTTGTTCTGTTGTTGTTCTGCAGGCAACTCGGCTTTGTCTTTGATTGTATCTTTGATATTAAAGTCTTCCTTTAGCAATGGAACTCACAGTTTTGAGAGTGATTCTTCACAGCGAAAAAGAACCACAACATAATGCCACCCTGGCAGGACTGGATGAGAGCACAAAAGTGAGAGACCACGGCAAGCTGACTGGATGAGCAATACAAATGGGTGGCCACCTAAAACAGAGGTAAGCATTTTTGCTTATTTACTAAGTTTGTATTGTTCATCAAAGAGAAGCTTGTGGTGGTAAGGATTCTCACAGTGCTCTGCCAAATTTAAGAATTAAAAGATTAATAAGAATTAAAGGGTTCTACTTCCAAAGGAAATAAGTGCAAGCACTAATCTGTTTAATTACTAAGAAGGTGTTGAGTTGGATAGTGATGATTTTGTTTTATGTTTGTGTCAGTCTGTTATAGGGCTGTGCGAGGTCGCATTTTCATTGGCCCGCCGTGGAAGCCTATCCCAGATTGGTTGACTACTTTTGACAGCCTATAATGCCTGTAACACGCAGGAGCACCTCTCGAGAGCAAGAGTACCGAAGGATTCGTGGACGCACGGAACGCATTTTGAGTGCGCACACGCTCACTGAGCGTGAGGAGAGACAATTCATAAGAGAGCAGCGTATAGTTGAAAGCGCGCGTCCAGTTTTGTGCACGAGCAAAGGAAATCGGCGTGCGAGCGGAGAGATTCGCGCGCTCGTATGACAAGAATGCGCTCTCGCCTTGTAATAATGCGCTCGCGACATTTGTCATTATAATAACGCCATACGCATCAGGTTTAAACGGCTCGTCCGCGAGACGCGGCGAAGTGTCGAGTGTGTGCAGGCTGTGTGTGCGGTCTTCTGAATTGGACGGTTCTTTAGTATTTATTTGCCTAATATGATCGATCTGACTCTGCAGATGCCATAATAACACACTCTCTCTCTCTCCTGCCTTATGTTTTTTTTTTAATGTCGGACGTTTACGCAGTTGGCTAGGGCAGTGCTGATTGGGCATAACAGAGGTGCGCTCACTCAGTTGGTTAGCAAGAATGCCACTCAAAGCGGGCTTGGAACAGACGCGTTTCTTATTTTTCACATCGCTTCCACATCGCAGCCTCTTGCGATTAGCAAATCGCAACGTCTCACATCGCGATTGCGATTCGATTTCGATTAATCGTTCAGCCCTAGTCTGTTACGTATTCAGCGATATTGCCCAGTAATTGAATGGAGTTCCTGATTGGACTGTTCCGTTCCAGGTTTTGTTTTTAAGGGCTGCCTTAAACACTCCTAATGGTCCATTTTGGGCCATTTGGGTTCTCTTTGGGTTTACCCCATGTTTGGTTGTGTTCCGTTAAAATTTGACCTTTGAATTCTGATTCTGTTATTTCTTCTTATTTCTTATCGAAGATGTTTGTTTGAGAATCTTTGATATTCTGTTACTTTGTCTTTTCTTTAGTTTTGATGGTTTGTCATTGTTTTTAATTTAAGGGAAGTAGGGAGTGTGTTGCCATCTTCATTTGGATGTATTTATTCTCCCTCTGTTTGAGTTTAGGGAGTTAGGTTAATTGATTGTCTTTTGTTTCTTTTGTTTATTTGTTAATTAAGACGTTTAGGTTATTTAGTTGGGTCTTTATTAACGTAGTGGTTTTGTTTATTATTTTGGCATTTGACCACTCCTGAATAGAAACCCTTATTTATTTGTTTCCTTTATACAATAAAAATATTTCTTTATAAAGGTTACATTTCTGTGGATTTCCGTTTATGTTGCGATCGACCCAGACTGGTCGTAACACAGTTTTGTATGCTAATAAATGAAAATGAGGAGTGAGAGAGCAGGAAGGTATGAATGCATTGATCTGTGTTTTCTGTTGAGTTGGTCTTGAGGAGAACAGTGAATTCAGATTTTAATACTTTTATAATCTAATATAAATTCTACACTTATTTTAGTATTAAAATAAAAGTGCTAAAAAGTCCTATTGGCCAAAAGTCTTACAAGGGTTGCCTTTCAGTTTTTCAAGGTGAATCAATGAAGTCAGAGAGCAAACTTGTAGGTTACTCATGATGTCGGGGGAAGTGAATTCATGGGTACTGGGGTGTGCATTTTGTTCAAGGGTTGCCTTTCGTTGATCCCAGAGTGAAAATGAAGACAGAGCCCCCACCAGTCCATGAAACAGCCGCCTGAGGGTGAAAGGGAGTAGGTGATAGTAGACTTTTGAGGTCCAGGTCAAAGCCCAATAAACCATAAAAAAAGGATATGTGGAAAGCACAGTTTAAATAAATGTATAAATAAAAAACAAGATGTGACCAACCTTTCCTTATATCAAATCAGACTCATATTAATCTGTTAGAAAGAGATGCATTGTGTAAATTGGCCTTTTACAGAGGTAGTATATATAGACATAGACATGAAAGAAACTCAAATGATGATCATTGTGCCAAAAGCAAGCGTGTAAAGGATAGGACAGATAGACAATGATGTAAGACAAGCAGTTGATAAATGGGGTAAATTCATTGAAACTCATTGAAAGTTACCGAAATCAGAATTCCACTGTACAATGATAGATGACCCCCTGAGAAATTCAAATCACTAGGTAAACAATGAACGGCTATAAAATAACAGAATGAATTTATAAACAAATGGTTCAGCATAGCAAATTCTGAACCACATACTGTATATCCTTAATTGTAGGAAAAAATTGGGAAACAAAAGATCTAGAACTGATTAAGAAAAAAGCTGCACAAAGGCAATGGGAGCCAACAGTAAACCCATTAATTTTCATTCTGCTGACAAGAACTACATCAACATTTTGTGTGTAACTTTATTGTTAGGTACTCCCCAGGAAGTGATGATAAACCAAAAGAAGCTAATATAATTTGTATCAACACTTGATCCACAGGGAAGTATCAATACAGTGCGAATTAAACACGATTAAAGGGCTTGTAAAAAACTAGTAAAAAACTTGTAAAGTACTAATTCAAATAAACAATTATTGTAACACTCAATTTTCCCTGTGTTAGATTTAATTTCCGCATAAATTAATACAAGCCCGCAAAATAATGAATTGTGAAGTTTTCAAGCTCACTGAATACATTGCTGGCTAAATAGTTGGAGGAAGGGATTCCTTCTAAGCTAAACATTCTTTGTCTGACCTGCTATACATTAATTGGTCATTCTGTGAACCCCTGGACATATGAAACCTGCCAGATGTCTTTTGGCACCGTATATAAAGACTTGTAGTTTCTAAAATAAATGAGTTCAAAAGCTTGATGCCTCTCTGTGTCTTGTTTTTGTGCTCCCAGATCTGCAGATGAATTCTCTCACAACATCCAATCTATTTCTGATTTGATTTTAATGGTGATCCAAAACACAGAAAGAAACTTAGTGTTCGAAAAGAACCAGAAGTTTTACAAGTGGGGGTTTCGTCCGGTTTACTCATCGGTAATCTGGGAACTTGCGCTAGACAGAAAGACGTTCTACGGGTTCCAGCAGTATCACACAGGTAAGAGTTTTTTTATATAACCTTCCTGTGATATACTGTTGATGGCAGTTTCCGCACGTTTGTGATGGGTTTCTGCAGTTGCGTGTGAACCTCCGTGACGTTAACCGAGGGCCAGGTTACGTCCTTGTAGTCGAGAGGCACACGACGCGCGTATTTTGATATATTGACTTTATTACATACTTGTAATACGTAACAGGAAAAAAAAGAGTTGGATTTTGTGGGGGAAGCTTTCATCTTTTACTTTCCTTTTTTAACATTTGCTTTGTTCATTCGTTGAGTACGGGCCAAGAAATATCTAGACCACTACCAGCTGAAACGCCGGTAGATTTTATGTTCAGAAATAACAAGGGCTATTGGACACAACCATTTGTTGATAATTTGGCTGGATGGTCTGAAAGCACCGGACCGCAAATTGACAAATTTCCCAGATTCGGTTCTTTTCAAAAAGATTATTTGGAGTTAATGAAATCCATGGTTAAGGCTGGATGGGGTGATCCCCAGTGGGATTATAAAAATATGTGCGAATCGTATGAAAATTGGCAAAAAATGGAAAAAATATGGAACCAAGGTCCCAAGCGTGTTAATAAATCGAACATAATATCTATCGATGCACAGTCAACCGTAAAGACACCTCCACCTTATGATACAGCCATAATTTCTGTCCAAACTCATGCTCAGACCAGCTCAAATTTGTATCCCTCATCGCTTTCTTATTCACAACCTCCCCCTCCCGAGTTAAACAAAGAAAGTCACACACTGCAGCTCAGCCGTCAATGGCGTGGGTCCAAGAGAGACCTAGAATTATTCTTAAACCGGCAACAATGACAGACATTGATACTATATGTAAAACTCTCCCGAACCCGAATCATTCTAACAAATCTGTAGATGTTTTGCGCTCACGCACATCATATACACAATTAAGCGGATCCGATTATAGATCGATCTTATTACGAGTTTTGTCTGATGATGTTACTGAATCGCCTCTTATTGTGGAAATCCCTTCTTTAAGACTTGATAATGATGACTTGGATGGCTCTGATATGCAGCGAGACCCTCGTGAATTTTGGTGGGCCGATCCCGATAATGTCACTACATTTTTCGAGCAGGTTAAGCGTTTTCTAGATGCCCGTGCTCATGTCTGTAGAGATCTGACCCATGCCACAAATACCAAGCAAAATAAGGGCGAATCCGCTTCTGCTTTTGTTTCTCGTTTTAAACGTGTGTGGGAAGAAGACGCTCGTATTCCAATAGGCGGTGAAATGACCTCACTGTTTATAAATACGTGCTTAAATAATATGAATCCTGATTTGGCACGTTTGGTTCGTGTAACGACTGCAAATTTAATGCAACAAACTGTTGAAGATTTTTGCAAACACATTCGTGAGTTAGATGCATCTGGTGGTTTCACTTCTTTTCTGTTTAAGCCGAAACAGGAAGTTATGCTGGCAGCTTCTCAGCAGCAAATGGCTGCAGTGTCGGTGCGTACCAGAGGGAACCAAAGGGGCACACCTCAATATAATCGGGGCCCGCCTCAGGGAGGTCTTAAAAGGTCCGTGGTGTGTCGTTATTGTGGGAAACCAGGCCACTGGGAGAGAGAGTGTAGACTGAAACAAGAACATGACATCGGACGTCTGCCTCGAGCACCACAGATAAACCAAACTCAAGCACCACTATATGGCATTGGTTCTGCTGATCAATATCAGGTGTCTTGGGTGAACAAAAGGGGTGAACAAAATAATCCAAAACATCCTTAGGGCTGCCCACAGAGCGATGTCAGTCCAGATGCACAGTCAATGATTTGTTTTTCTTTTAGCAATCGCACGGATGAACTACCCATTGTAAATTTAGAAGTAAATGGGGTAGATTACTCATTTTAAATCGACACTGGTGCTACGTGCTCATCTATTTCTGCTAAATTTTATGAAGGGCCGATCACAAATCGTACTATTCACTCTGTTGGGGTTTCAGGGACTGAAGTTATTTGTCACATGACACCTGCCATTGAGGTAAGGGCACTTAATCATCTGCCAAGGGGTTATTGTCCCCACTCACTCACCTTACAATACACCAATCAATCCCATCAACAAAGCTGACGGAACGAGTTGGCGTTTGACACAAGATTTGAGGGCTATTAATTCATTAATAATTCCTCTGGCCCCGATTGTGCCTGATGTTCCAACTATTTTAAATTCAATACCACAGAATCACACCCACTTCACGGTGGTGGATTTGTGTGCAGCCTTCTTCTCTATCCCAGTCCATGCAGATACTCAGCCGTTGTTTGCATTTACATTTAAAGGTGAGCAGCTGACCTGGACACGCCTTGCTCAGGGTTTTGTTGACAGCCCAGCTGTCTTCTCCGCTGCGGTGAAACGCGTTTTGGACAATAACTGACCTGCCGTCCACGGTAAGTGTCCTACAGTATACTGATGACATTTTAATCTCCGCTGAAACTGAGGCTGACTGTTTGCAGGCCTTAATTGTTGTTTTCAATGTGCTTGCGAGCACTGGATTTAAGTCCATTACCTGGGCCACAGCATTTCACCGGGCCTGAAGGCCATTTCAGCTGAGAGGATGCAGCTGATAAAGACTATGCGTACTCCTGCAACTGTGATACAGCTACAAAGTTTTTTGGGGTTGGTGAACTATTGCCGTGCATGGATACCTGACATCATGCGTATCATGATGAAGGCCTATGATGTCTCATTCAACATGGCATGGGTCCGAGGGACTCGTTGAACTGGACTTCTGAAGCGGGAGAACATTTTGATGCATTGAAGATTGCTATCACGTGTGCTCCTGCATTGGGGCTACCAGTCTATTCAAGGCCTTTCACTTGTATGCGGGGGAGGCTATGGGTGTTGCAAATGGGCGTTTTGACCCAAGAGCATGGTGGCAAACCACGCCCGGTTTCTTATTTGTCCAAACAATTAGACCCGATAGTCAATGGTATGCCTGCATGCCTTCGTGCTGTGGCTGCGGAGATTGTAAGACTGGCTGAGAAAATTGTTTCATCACATCCTTTGATTTTATACACCACTCACCAGGTGGGTGTTATTTTGCATAATTTGAAGACACAGCACATGACGACCCAAAGGAGGTCTGGCTATGAAGCAACGCTGCTAGCCACGGAAAATTTAACCATTAAGCCCACTTTGGTTTCTAGCCCAGCAATTCAGTCGCTGTATGGCTTATCCACATTGATAACTGAAACTGTAGCTCATGATTGCATGAATGATGTTGAGTGGTCCACTTCTGCCAGGGTCGATCTGAAAGATACGCCCCTGGATGGAGGGGAGCACTTATATACAGTATGTATAGATGGCTCATGTTCAAGACCGTCTGATGGAGTGTATCTGTGTGAATATATCATTGTGACACAGGAGGGTGAGCGGGTGGAGGCATATCGCCTGAACCATAACTCAGCACAGGCTGCAGAAATAATTGCATTATCAAGAGCCTGTGAGTTAACAAAAGGCAAAAGAGCCACCATCTATACGGATAGCAAATATGCGTACGGTGTCATTCAAGACTTCGCCTAGACTTGGGCTAGATGGAATTTTCAGACATCTGAGGGCAAACCAATATCACATGCATAGTTGGTGGGAGATTTATTACAAGCTGTAATGTTGCCATCTGAACTAGCTGTAGTGAAGGTCAAGGGACATGCATCAGGAGATGAACCAGACGTTGTTGGCAACAGAAATGCTAATGAAATGGCCAAATGGGCCGCGGAACATGCAGAGTTTTCCCCATATCAGAGAGCGCAGAGTAGGGATATAGAAACAATGATGTTTGCACATGTATTATGCGTTCCTGACATAGATTTGAAAATTTTGCAAAGTCAACAGAGGCAGACGTGAAACATTGGGCAGAAAATGGATGCGCCCCAGATGCTAATGGTTTGATAAGAGATAAAAACAGCAGAATTGCATTACCGAAGCTGTCTTTGGTGGTATTGATAAGACATTACCACAGTATTTTGCACAACAGTGCGTCTAAAGTTACTCAGATGATTAGTCACCTGTATTGTATACAGCAGTGGTCACCAACCCTGTTCCTGGAGATCGACCGTCCTGAAGATTTCAGCTCTAACCCCAATCAAACACACCTAAACTATCTAATCAAGGTGTTCAGGTTTGCTTGATAATTACAGACAGGTGTGCTGATCTCCAGGAACAGGGTTGGTGACCACTGGTATACAGGATACAGCAAAAATGGTCAAACTAATTGTAGACTCGTGTTTGATATGCTCCAAAACAAACCCTCACAGAAAAATGCCACATGACGCATTACCGTTTCCAGAAGCGCCTTTTCAGTGCCTTCAAATAGATTTTTCTCATATGCCAGCGGTCAGAAATCTAAAATACATGTTAACTATCGTCGATAGGTTTTCGAAATGGCCAGATGTGCTACCAGCCGTATTGTCAGAAATGAGAATGACCCCATCCTCAACGACAAAATGCTCACCATTTTGATGGGTAGACGTTTCCCGACCCCTTGGGTCAAAGGTCGCGCAGGCGTTTCTTCCCTAGGAGACATGGAGGTGATCCAGGATTACCACGTGATTTCCCTTATTGATAAACTGAATTCTGTGTGTGCTGATGTTTCTCTTTCTCTCCCTATTCTGTCAGGCAGTAGTAACAGTACGTAGTTCAGAGCTCGTCAGCCCAAGCTGCGCGAAAGTTCTTCCGTTGTTATTGTTCACAGAGTGCGTTCATATTCAAGTGAGTAACATTGTTTATGTTATCCAGTATCCCAGAAAGCTTTATTGTAAATGTATATTACTGAGGTAGCCCTTTAACCAAGTGTTTATGTAGGCGCATGACCTATTATGGTTTGCGTTATCCATATCCCGTCTGCATCAATGCTTATGATAAATATGTGAACATCTAAATGGTGATTGTAGATTATAAGTGATTTAGAGTGCGCTTCTAGTGTGTTTCAATTATTATTTGATGTGTTAGTTTATACGATTCATGCTATATGTGACGATCTTCACGAGCTCATGTGTCATTAAACGTGACACCAACCAAACTAGTCTGGGCATGCCTGAGTCGATAATTATGTGTATAGATGTATACATATGCATGTATAAAACAGATTAAGTTAAATATTGTTACTTTAGTTCACCCTCTAATTTATCATTGTTGTTTCTGTTTATGTAGAACCACTCTTATAAAGAACTAAGGACTGTAAAGCCTTTCAATCACCAATATATTACCATATACTTCGTCTCTGACTGGACGACTTATGTCTGCTTAATGTCCACCGGCACCCACACTACTTCTAACTAACAGTTACTCTTGGGTTGTTCAAAAGTGTGCCATCATTTTCATAAGCTTGCTTTCCTGCGTCCAGTGCAAGGTCTACATCATAAGAAAAGACTGGTATTTCAAACTTAAATGGCCATGGCTTAGACCTGTAGGATGGTCCACTCTCATCTGGGGAGGAAAGCAGGATTGTGTCACATCCAGATGAGGAGGAGCTTGCTTCCGTAGATAGTGGAACTGGAGATTCGACTTCTGACATGTCCACAGGAGTGAGAGTCAAGATCACTGGTTCAGTTTTTACTACTTTGAGGTTACCTTTATCTTTTACTTCCTCAATCAAGGTCAAAGTGAAGAACTGACCGTCGAAATCCATGTCCTGGTACACAACAGTGAATGGTCCTGTAGTATCAAATGTCTCTCGAAGAACATCAGTGAGGTCCTGAAGTGTGCTTGGGATGCCTGCAGGTAAAAGTAGTTTGCGGACATCATCCTCAGTTTCGCTTAGGGTGCCATATCAACAGGAAGAAGCTGCAACAACAGAGAAGAGAAATACATAGACATTTATTCACAAGCTTCTCTCCTCATACTTAAAAGGATAGGCAAATGTGGTGCTTCAAAGTTGTCAGGCGTCTTCCTGCAAGGGTGTATGGAGCAAAAGGATAAACATCTTTAAGCTCTCTTTGCTCAAGTAACTGCACACTCCCTGTGTTCTCCATCTCATAACTCCTCAGGTGTTCATTGTACCATGTATTTTGTTGTCTCACAAAAAAAGTCAATTTGTTACAAATCACCATTATCTGCAACACTTCAGAAAAGTCAGGCAGTCCTGCAGTAGAACCACAACACAACAACATTCCCACTGCATAGTTGGTGCCTAAACTGCACACATTATTGGCAACATGCACAGCCGTAACAGCAGGGAATCTGCATTTCACCAGGTCTTTTAGCTCATCCTTAAGCACATCTAAAGAGACGTCTGTTGTTTTTGTGACTGCAAGTGATGGTTTGACAGTTAGCAGGAATGAGATGAGGGCGATTTGTTTTATCACTCCACTTGTATGGGAAATTGCAAATGGCATCATTCAATTCCATGAGAGAAAAATATTTTTTCTTGATCAAGTTATCAAATGCCAAAGCCAGTTCCACTGGAACAATGTCCTCTAGCAGATCATGTAAAACATCTGGAGTGTAACCAGATGTCACATGAAAATGTTCAAGTTTTTCTGACAATGCACACTGTTTTTTTACACTATAACAAGGAGTGTGATCTGGACTAGACACAGCTGTCTGCACATGCAGTGTATGCTGATCTTTGGTTCTTTTATGAAAAGACCCAGATCTCACTTCATCGGACTGAAACTTTGATCGCTCCCCAACACAAAACCGGCAGACGTATGACCCTGCAAAGCTTTCGACAAATCCTGCCTGTGGGGTGGTAAGAGAGAGCACAGACACAAGACAGCAGATATTCAGATCCCCGGAGGGCAGTTTATTGACAACCGTGAAAGTCAAACGTGTTGGTGTGAAGTCCCGGGTGTCCAAAGATAGTGCTGGGGTAACGGTGCTCTCGTTGTGCATTCAAATCGTCTGTCTGGTTAGCCACTGGACTCTGGAGGAGTAGAAAAGACACAACATTAGCTCCGGAGAACAAGCTTCCAGTGCGCTGTGACTGTGGTTTATATGCCTGGCAGCTCATTGCCTCCAGGTGTGTTCAATCAGCGGGAGCTGCTGGGCCGGTTGCCATGGCAACGCTGATCCTGGATCTGTACCCCTGCCACATGCCACAGAGTGCGCCCCCAAATTATCTGCCACCACACTGACCACAGTCGCTTTAATGGCTTTCCCTAACGCTGGAACAAAAAGACCATCTTTCTCCAAGCTTTGGATATCTGTTAACAGTGGCTCTAAAACTCGCTGGAATCCAAACTGCTTGGTGTCTTCAGCCTTACACAGAATTGCAAGGTAGATTGATGTCAATGTGGAACGTAACTGCACTGGAATGTTTCCCAACACCCAATAGACAGCTGTGACTTTGTGCTTTTTTCGAGATGTCTCAAGAGGATTACATACCTCAAAGTCATCAATGTACAGGATGAGACTCACTCTTTTCTCCTCTACAGAGAAAAACTCATTTTTTTGATAGTGAGATCCATCACGAAATGTCTGGTACTTAAAGTCATTTTCAGATTTGTTTTCACCTTCAAATGTGTTTTCTTGAAAAGACTTACTTAGGACATGCACCAAGGAGGGCAATATTTGGACATACTGGAAGGTTTTGCCCTCTTTTTTATCAAATATGTGTTGTTCTGGTTGAACAGCTTAAAAATGCTTCTTCATGAATTCTCTTCTCTTGTATGAAGTTGTGAAAGGGCCACCTGTCCCCAAGGCAGTACTTATAGGCAGTGGTGGACGAAGTACACAAACCATGTACTTGAGTTAAAGTAGAGATACCCAAGGTAAAATATTACTCCAGTAAAAGTTAAAGTATTCTCTTTAAAGTTTCACTTGAGTAAAAGTAAAAAAGTATTTGCCTTCAAATGTACTTGAGTATTCAAAGTACTTTGTTTTATATGATGTGCTATTATTGTTTTTGTTTAATCAACTCAGTTTATGTGGAAAGACAAGTTCCTCTTGGCACATCAATCTATTAATAGAACGATATTGATTAATTTTGTTTATTAAAATTATATTTGAGAGCAGGTAGTTTTGGTTTAAGATTTATTTGTAACAGTGTAATAAAGTTTAACTTTAATATCCACACTTAAACACAGGTTCACATGAGTTTTGTACTAAAATAACAAGCCTCAAATGACAGTGAACAATAGTTGTGGTAGTAAATATAATTAATCAGCATGCCATTAATTCTGCTATTGGTGATCATGCTAGTACAGTATTGCTCTGATGATCAAACTAAATGATCTAACTAAAGTGTCAGTATTTTTTATTCAGCTTTAGAAGCAGCTGATTCTCAAAGTTTTTTTAGTCTATTCTTGCCCTCCTGGGACTGAAAATAAGCCCTGCTGTGCTGAAAAGACGTTCACAAGCTGCTGAAGCGGGTAAGGCAGTGTTGACCTTCAAAGACAACCTACAGACTGATGGGAAGGACTTGAGAATGTCTTTGTGATCTTCTTTGCAGGCAAGGTAGCCATCATACTGCTTGATACCTTCTGCTCCATGAGTAGACTTAATGCTCGCAAAGAAGTCCTCTTCCTCAGAGGCACTGGAACCATCAAATGGCAACTGATTCAAAGTCTCTTCCTCGAGATGGTCCTTGATGTAGTCCAGGCCTGAAATGGACATTTCCACAGATGCTAAGAATCAAAACTTCACTGTATTCACACATTTCTCCTGATAGATTACAATATCAAAATAACAGTATTTCCAAGGTTCATTTAAAACAAACCTAAACAAACTGAGAATGTCATGGTAAAATTTAAATTGGGTCTCTTTGAATCTTTACCTAATGATGACACTAATAAATCTAAAATAATATTACCTAGTTTGACGATCTTTTCATCCAATGTCCAGGATGTTTTAAATTTCGGGACAAGGATTGCAGCTGCAATAAACTCTGGCTCTACCAACATGTTTCCAAAGCGCTGCTGCAGGCCTTCTTGGAGTGCGAGACTACCTCGCACTACCTCTAGGTAGTGCGAACTCAGTCCAGTTTCGAGATGAGGAGGGTCAGAGTAAGCAGAAGCCATCCCATTTGAACATCAGTTTCAGCCTGAAGAATGTTGAGGGATTTGGCAAGGGGGCTCATGGTTCTGGCATACTCCTCCAGAAAGGCAACTTCAACTGGATTTAACCTATCACACATTGAAACAACAACAGTTGATCATTTCATGGCACTTTTAAATGTGTTAAGTGTGTGTGTGCGTGGCCTTGTTTTTATATCCCCGTGGGGACCTAAACCTGAATGTACACCAACACATGGGGACTTATAAGCAAAAAGGCTTATAAATCGTACAAACAATATTTTTAAAAAATCTAAAAGTTTTCTATGACCTTTAGGTTTAGGGGTGGGTTAGGGTATAAAATATACAGTGTGTACTGTATAAAAATCATTACGCCTATGGACTGTCCCCACAGAGATAATAAACCAGACATGTGTGTGTGTTTGTGTAAGGGGAAGTATCATTTTACTGTATCTGATCCTATCAGCAGTTTTAATATTAACATTACATTACTAGAGCATGAATTTGAAGGAATAAAAAAAAAACAGCACTTACTGTACATTGGCAACTTGAGTGAAGTGCAGACAGTTCTGATAGCCCCCTCTCCCTGATCTTTAATGATACATAGAATTCTCTCAACGGCGAGAAACAAGGAATTCCACCTTGTTGTGTTTGGGCGGATTAAATGAATTTTGCACACAACACTTCTATAATCTCTGCAGCAGCAGCAGATCTGCCACACTTATTCCAAAGTGCATTGCACTTTGAGAATGCTGATCAGGACAGCTTCTTGTAGGATTCATTTGAACAGGCTTTGGCTGCATCCACTGTGGAAACCAAGTTTAATAAGTGGCAGGCATAACGATGATGTTTCGGAAGGTGGAATTGTAAGCCATCATCCTCATCTTAAATAGCTGTTACCTCTACTAAGTCCACCTCTACACTATTCACATCCTCATCATCACACATCTCATCTTTCATCTCATCATCTTCAGCCTCATCTGAAGGAGAATTGTTGTTTTCATCTTGCTCGCCATATATACGAAACGCCTTTAAAAAATTTGACCCGTTGTCTGTAGTAGTTCGAACAACTTTGTTCTGTATGCCAAATTCAGCATGTACAGTGCTCAGCGTAAATGAGTACACCCCCTTTGAGAAGTAACATTTTAAACAATATCTCAATGAACACAAAATCAATTTCCAAAATGTTGACAAGACTAAGTTTTATATATAATCTGTTTAACTTATAACATAAGTAAGGTTTATAATATAATATAACATAACATAATTTTCAGTTTTACTCAAATTAGGGTGATGCAAAAATGAGTACACCCCACTGAAAGTCTCTGGAGCAAAGCTAAATTTTAGACAACATATGTCTAATTTAACAAGAATTCAACCACAGGTGAGTCTAATTATTCATTACACAAGTGTCCAGCAGACAGTGGACTATAAAAGGGTGTTAAACCCCTTCCCATTTCATGCTGTCAGCAATGGCACCACATGGAAGAGAAATGTCACAAGACCTGAGAAAGAAAATCATTTCTTTACACCAGAAAGGTGAAGGCTACAAGAAAATCAGCAAAGCTTTACTTATCAGTCAGAATACTGTTGCAAAAGTAGTACAAAAATTAAAAAAAGATGGAACTGCAACCATCTCACAGAGGCGTCCAGGTCGTTCACGGAAGTTAACACCTCGACAGGAGCGTCTTCTGATGAGAAGGGTTGAAGAAAACCGGCATGCAAGTTCACTGCA
Organism: Triplophysa rosa; assembly: GCF_024868665.1. Classification (NCBI taxonomy): domain Eukaryota; kingdom Metazoa; phylum Chordata; class Actinopteri; order Cypriniformes; family Nemacheilidae; genus Triplophysa; species Triplophysa rosa. Next base: position 46,852 of record NW_026634036.1, read on the forward strand.
GTTATCTAAAGAAGTAGAAAGCCAAACTGGGTCGACTATTTCCCGCGACACAATACGGCGTACACTGCAGAGAAATGGTATGCATGGGTGCCGTCCACGAAAGAAGCCTCTCCTGAAGCCCAGGCACAAAAAAGCCCGCCTAGAGTTTGCCAGGGCCCATGCTGACAAAGATGAAGACTCCTGGGACTCTGTACTCTGGAGTGATGAGACCAAGATAAATGTTTTTGGAACTGATGGCTTCAAAACTGTATGGCGTCGCAAAGGTGAGGAATACAAAGAAAAATGCATGGTGCCTACAGTGAAACATGGTGGTGGCAGTGTCCTTATGTGGGGCTGCATGAGTGCTGCTGGTGTCGGGGAGCTGCATTTCATTGATGGCATCATGAATTCACAGATGTACTGCTCTATATTGAAAGAGAAGATGCTCCGTGCCCTTGGTCGTCGTGCACTTTTCCAACATGACAATGATCCTAAACACACATCTAAGGCCACTGTTGGATTTCTGAAGAAGAACAGGGTGAAAGTGATTCAGTGGCCAAGTATGTCTCCTGATCTGAACCCAATCGAACACCTATGGGGAATTCTGAAGAGACAAGTTGAGCATCACTCTCCAACCAGCATCCAGTCTCTAAAAGAGGTCATTCTTGAAGAATGGAAAAATATAGATGTTGCAAAATGTCGCCAACTTGTTTATTCTATGCCTAGAAGACTTGGTGCTGTCATTAAAAATCATGGAGGCCATACAAAGTAGTAGATGTAGTTTTTTTGTTGTGGGGTGTACTCATTTTTGCATCACCATAATTTGAGTAAAACTGAAAAATGTGTAATCTAAGTTATATAATTAACCTTACTTTCATGTTAGAAGCTAAACAGATGTTATATTAAACTTAGTCTTGTCAACATTTTGGATTTTTTATTTGTGTTCATTGAGATATTGTTTAAAATTTTACTTTTCAAAGGGGGTGTACTCATTTACGCTGAGCACTGTTATATATCACCATAAGCGTGCCACAAGCCAAAACATCAAAAGTGTGTGGGCCTTTGAGTTGCCTGCATGCTAGCGCTACTGAGCACGTCTCCAGGCTGTTAGGATCAACCCAGTGGGCAGTGACACCAATGAAACCTCTTCTTCTTGAACTCCAACAATCTGTTGTTGTTGCTAAGAAATCTATCTCTGACATTGCTTTTTTCATATTAATCTTCATTTCAAGCACTGCCTCATCCATCTTTTGTCGCAAAGTGGTCCTTGACATGAGAGAGGCGTTAGTCTGAAGATCATGCAAAAAAGCTTTAAATGATGGCTGGTCCACCAGACTAAAGGGTTGGAGACTCTGTGTCACAAAATTCAACACGGCATGATCAACATTCTTCTGTGTAACTATCTTAGTTTCTCCCAGCTTCAGCTATTTGGAAGTTGAAGGAGCCTCCTCGCCCTCCATTCTTCTTTTCCTTGGCGCTGTTAGGGCAGTATACCTCTGCATGTGGCTACCATGCTTTCTCTGCAAAACAAAAACATTCAATAAATTAACTACATATCTAGAGATCAGATGTTTTTCTGTCAAATTTCATGTGCTTTTAGCGTGTCATATATGTAGGCTGCAAAGTACAATATTTTCAGCTTTAGCTTAGATCACAGTTTTTGTCCACTTAACGTTACATCTGCATGCTTAAGATGTTTTTTCTTTTTTTCTACAGGCTATCCTACGTTTTTTTCCATTCATTTAATTTTAGTGTAACATTATAAAATGTATAGTTGACATGTCAGGCCTAATGCTATAGGAATTGAATTTAATAAGATTTACATTTATGCATTTGGAAGAAGTTTTTATCCAAAGCAACTTACATTGCTTTATATTATACATTTTTTTGCGATTATGCTTCAAACAATGATATAAAGTTATTCAAACATTGACTGTGATCAATGTAATTAATAATCGCAATTACAATTTCAAGGGTTGCTCTGGGAATTCAGTAAGATTTAAAACAATGTTACCTTTCTGTCGGTCTCTCGACGTTGTGTCGAACCGACAGATGGGGTTCGTCCCTGAGAACCAATCGCTTCCGACTACTTAGAAAAGGCCAATGAAAACTGGCGAATGAAATTTGCATGCCGGACTCCACCCCCGGAAATCCAGGTATAAAAGGGAGACGGCGTGCTTCATTCATTCACCTTTTGTTCTTCGGAGCCTTCGCTGATGAAGATCAACTCTTGCTACTTAGCAAAAATCTCTACATTGCCGGTTCTACGACGTGGTGCAGTGGACTGTCCCTTCCTGCAGCGACTTCCCCTGGGCGTCTCGGCGGTTCCAGAGGTGTTCGAGCAGCAGACGGTGCCTCACCGTCTGCATTCTAAAAGAGCAAATTTCTCCAGCGTGGCATGTCCCGCTGTTCTCTTGGGTGCGGTGTCCTCATCGAGGAGGGGGACAGGCACGATGTCTGTCTCAAGTGTTTGGGTGTCCAGCACGCTGAGGCAGCCTTCGTGGACTCATTTTGCGGCAGATGGTCATGGAGACGTTGTGGTCACGGGTGGCTGTCTTCTCCCGAGAACCAGCCACCACCTCGCATGCTTCCCGGGCTGTGACGAGGATGGCTAAGGCCATTCCGTCCGCCAAGGCGAGCGGCGAGGGTGATATGGGGGTCTCTGCGAGCGTCCGTCAGCCAAGTGCTCTCGGACCGCTCACACCCCGTCTCGCTCGCCTCACCGTTCCCTGGCAGACGGTACCACACCGTCTGCATCCTCCTTCACGTATTCGGACACGATGCGTGATGAAGATGAGATGCCAATCGCAGCATCGGAGAGCGAATTGCTGGCATCCGATCCCGACGATTCCTTGCAGCTCCCCCCCAAGGGGGGTCGAGCTCAAGAAGAGGCGGATTTCGAGATGTCGGCCATGCTTTCCTGGGCCGCCGTGTGCATTGGGTTAGAGTGCACTCCGGTGCCTCTCCCCCAGCGCTCGCGGTTGGATACATGGTTCTTGGGCTCTGAGCGGGACTCCAAGCCGCGCCCAACCCCGGTTCCGTTCTTCCCGGAAGTGCATGAGGAACTGACGAAGACGTGGAATGCCCCTTTTTTGGCACGTACATGTCAAACCAGTTCCGTCGCTCTCTCTTCCCTCGATGGTGGGGCAGCTAAGGGTTACGTCGACGTGCCCCAGGTGGAACGCACAGTCGCGGTGCACCTGTACCCGCAGGCGGCGTCCACCTGGAGAGGTCGACCGAAACTCCCGTCCAAGGCGTGTAGGACTTTGGCGTGTCGAAGGCCTACGCTTCTGCGGGCCAAGCTGCCTCCTCTCTCCACGCCATGGCCATCCTGCAGGTCCACCAGGTCAAGGCGTTGAAAGAGATCCACTAGGCTAAGACCGACCCAGGGTTAACGCAGGAACTCAGCACCGCCACCGACCTCGCTCTACGGGTGGCCAAGGTGACCGCTCGGGCCCTGGGTCGGGCGATGTCCACTATGGTGGTCCAGGAGAGGCACCTCTGGCTTAACCTTGCGCAGATGAGCGACGCCGAGAAAGTCCGCTTTGTCGACGTGCCCATTGCGCAGGGTGGGCTGTTTGGTGACACTGTCGAGGACTTCGCTCAGCAGTTCTCGACAGTGAAGAAGCAGACCGAGGCCATATCCTACCCCGCCGGGACTCGGCTGCCCACAGGCCTTCGAGATCCCGTGCGTCCTCTGCTTCCCAGCAGCCCCGGCCCTCTTCGAAGCCAGCTCCGGTCCCGGCGCTCCCTACCCAGGCGGCACCCCGGAAGAGGACATCGAAGGGGAGACCACCACCCCGTCAGCAACCTTCGAGGAAGAAGCGACCCTTACGGGAAGACCCCAGGGAGGTTGACACCATCGGGCCCGATCCCAGCCATACCGTCGCTGGACCTCGGCGTTATATTAGACAGCAACCTGTCATTTAAAAATCACATCTCAAATGTCACAAAAACAGCCTTCTTCCACCTTAGAAATGTTGCCAAATTGTGAAATATTTTATGTGTGGCTGACGCAGAGAAGCTTATTCATGCATTTGTGACCTCAAGACTTGACTACTGTAATGCACTGCTTAGTGGTTGTCCTGCAGCATCAATAAACAAACTACAGTTAGTTCAGAATGCAGCTGCCAGAGTTCAAACCAGGTCCAGAAAATACGATCACATAACCCCAATGTTATCATCCCTTCACTGGCTACCCATTAAGTATCGTATTGACTTTAAAGTTCTTTGAATTACTTATAAAGCCTTAAAAGGTTTAGCACCTACCTACATAACAGAGCTTCTACCACACTACAACCCATCACGCTCTCTAAGATCTCAAAACTCCAGACTTTTGATAACACCTAGAATAACTAAATCCATCAAAGGGGGTAGAGCTTTCTCATACGTAGCACCTAAACTCTGGAATAGCCTCCCCGATACTATTCGAGGGTCAGACACACTCTCCCAATTTAAATCTAGATTAATGACACATCTTTTCAGCCAAACATTCACTAATACATAGCTAATGAACAGCAGCTACGCTAATTATTCTCTTTCTGCCCTCGCCTCGGGATGCCCATCCCGAGGTAGGGAGAGATTCCGCCAGGCCCAGATGAACGTCATATGCCCATCCCCAACTAGAGATTACGCCAGCTACATCGGAAAATCCCGTGCCATCCTCCTGCGAGAGCCTGCGGACTGATTGACCATCCCAGCTCCATCCAAGGCAATTCCATCACCACCCAAGAAAAAGGCGACCATCTGACCGGCCCAGCTCAGACAATTCCATCCCCAACCGAGAGCAAAGACGGACTACCCGTCACATAAATGCTAAATTTACAATACTTGGTATTTAATGCTAAACTTACATCACATGACAGCAGTTTGAAGTTATAGTTGCACTCAGTGACTTTGATTGGAGGTTGCTGGGTGGGTGTTTGTAGGGAGTGGGGGGGCTTGTTGGTTGTGGTTCGGGGCGTTTCATTGTTGGGACTGTGTGGGTCTGGTCTGGTTGGTCTTGTTTTGTGGTCGATGTCGGACAACAGAGGAATAAAGTTAATTATGCCATTAGTACTTTTTCCTGATTGTTTCTCTGTTGTTGATCTCGGAATGGGACCGGGTTGGACCTGCACGGTTTCGGCGGGTGGGGCTTCCTGGGTCACGGCTCGTGGGCTCTCCCTGTTCTTCGTGGACGTTGCTCGGTGGCTTTGGTCTGGGTCACGGAGTGCAGCTATGACACGTCAGAGGAGATCTGGCCCTCTCGGCTGAGTCTGGTTTCTCCCTAGGTTTTTTTTCCTCCATTATTCATCATTGGAGTTTGGGTTCCTCGCCACAGCAGTGCAGTGTTGGCTTGCTCACCGGGAGACTGCATTCATTTATTTATTCATTTATTTATTAGATATTATTTATTATAATGATCTTGCTTGGTCTATGAACACCATGCACTGTGCTGTGTTTTACCTTTCTGTGTTTTTCTTATTTGCTCCTGTAAAGCTGCTTTGGAACAATGCACATTGTGAAAAGCGCTATATAAATAAAATTGAATTGAATTGAATTGATGGTCTCTCTGATCAAAGGACGTAAGGTAGCGCCCGTGTTACAGTGCACCGTTCCAGGATGCTCCGTGGGAAAATCATCCAAGCTCGACAGACACCTCGACTGCATACACCGTGTGGATAATTATTCGTTTCATGTTAATGGCCCGCTGAAAGGCTATCGTGTACGAGCTGCATGCGCTCAGGGAGACGTTCCCGGACCCACCGATGGTGAGTGATATTGACATCCTCCGCGTTACCCGTGGACCACATGCAAAACGTTGCCCACATGCTGCGCACTTTCGAGCGGGAGAGCTGCAGACCTCTGCCTTCTGCAAAGCGCTGTGACAATGCCAGACAGCGTGCTAAACGGACTGAGGAATTCTTCAAATGCTGCCGACGGAGGTATGGGCCACATTTCTTCGACACCATGTCACCTGCCGACGTGTTGATCCTCTTTCTCACAGAACTGTACAGCAGAAACTTGAAGGTGACCACCGTGAGACATTATCTGATCGACATACGGATCTTCTGCTCATACACAGTCGACAGCTCTGAGAAACATCCCTCGGTGAACGATGCCAAACTCCATCACCTGAAACGAGCCTGCCTTTACCAGATGAAGCATATCAGAGGAGATGTACAAGCACATCGCGCCGACACCAGGGCTGACAAATCAGCAGTGATCATCTCACGTGAGTCCCTGTTCAAGTTTTTGAGATCTGCTCGTGGGAAAATCCCCCAACTGATCGAGCTCTTAGCCAGAGAACAGAGTTTTGGAATCTTGTTGCTTTTGCAAGGCATGCTGTCGGGCTACATGCCTATATTGACAGGGCACCGCCGTTGTATCTTAATCAACATGACAGCAGATGAGGTGAGCAGAGTGGGCACCTCGCCGGACGGATTCCGGGTGATTTCGGTCAAGCACCACAAGACCGCTGCTTTTTTTGGCCGGGCAAAGATTGCTCTCAGCCTGCTAGAGTACTCCTGGCTCACGGATACTATCCGCCACAGGTCCGTTGCATCCGATTACTGCTTCTGCCGCAAAGGGCAACAACAAGTGCATGTGTAACACTTCTCAGACATGAAAGAATGATTTTCCAGGAAGGTCACCCATTTAAGAAGAATTTATTCTGAAAAATAATAATAACAGTTTCAATAGCGGCACTCGCTATCACGGAACTCTTATTCACACGGAAATTCACGTGAGTTCCATTTTCCAATCTAAATCTACAACGAATCACACTATAAACGTGTGAATGAACACTCTTTTAACATATAAAGATCTTTATAACCCGGCATGAAATCGTATGAGCAAGATGACTTTAGCACATAGCAACACACGTGCGAACACAAATTAACATATAACACACTTAATACAACAGCTACTGGTATTAAAGACTCCTCAAGACTTATATGCAATATATACACAGTTCTCGTGAACATTAGTACATTCGTATCCTACAATATACACCAGCTTGAAAAATAATAATAACAGTTTCAATAGCGGCACTCGCTATCACGTAACTCTTATTCACACGGAAATTCACGTGAGTTCCGTTTTCCAATCCCCGCGTCACTCTACCGCCATCTACTTGTGTATCCCGAGACTACATTCTCTTTAAAGCTCCCGCTGCATCACACATACATTTTCACCTTACCCAAAGCACATAACAGAAATGCAATACATAAATAATCATTGCGCTACACATGCAGCTTCTCTCACAATTCAGAACAGCTTGGCGACATGTGGGATTGCCCGGACACCCGGACTTCATGATGATACGCTACAGTCTCATCACCCACGTATATATGCTCTCGCACGCTTCACTTTACACAGTGTATCAGTGTTCCACAACTAATGCCATTCTGTCTCTCTTTTTCCCCAGGCCCACAGAAGACTGCCCCCGAGGCAGAGGCAATATTTAGCTCGGGCGTTGTGTCAACACGCAGACGGCTCTCCAGTACTACGTAGCCGATCAGACCAACAGCCTGGCTTGCAGTTCAAGATTCCTGGCCTTGAGAGCAGTGGGTGCTGTGAAACGCAAATAAAATCCAGTGCTTTTGAAATATCACCGTGTCTGTTGTGTCTTTATGTGACTCTCTGCATCTATGAACCCCGGGGGCAGCCTGACCCACACACACATGCAAAGATCCGTCCCCAGGAAGTAATCCGACCCAGGCCGGGAAAGGTGGTTCTTCCCTGGATGCAGAGTCGTCGACGTCCCGCTCGGGACTTTCGATTGTTAATAAGACGTGTCTCGAGCCGCGTCATTCGAAATCGGTCGCGTCATTCGAAAGCCCCAGCGGAGACCTTTCCGACGAGTCAAGGCTCGTCTCTCTACGACCTTCCGTCGCGGAGATACAGACCGGTGAATGTTGGATTTTCGATCCAAAAAAGGTGCGCTTTCCCCGGATCGGCTTGCCTGTCGCAGCGGTGGACTTCCATGTTTGAACGGCCATAAGGTTGCCAGACTGGTTCCGGCTGGACTTAGAGGAAAAGAAAAATCAGCTAGCGCCGGCGGATTCTATCCGGGTTTGGTGCACCCTGCCAGCCTCAGTGTCTTCGGAGGTCCGCTGAAGCCTTTCAGACTTCCACGTTCGAACGGCTATAAGGTTGACAGACTGGTGGCGTCGGGACTTAGAGAAAAAAAAAAAAAAAACTTTCTGGAGCTCCGAAAAATCAGCGGGTGCCAGCGGATTCAGTCCGGGTTTGGTGCACCCTGCCGGCCACTGCAGAAGCGGAGGTCCGCTGAAGCCATTCAGACTTTCAGGTTTGAACGGCCATGAGGTTGCTAGACAGGTTCCGGCAGGACTTCGAGGAAAAAAGAAAAATGTATCTCTGGAGCTCGGAAAAATCAGAGGGTGCCGGCGGATTCAGTCCGGGTTTGGTGCACCCTGCCGGCCACCGCTGCCTCGGAGGTCCGCTGAAGCCTTTGAGACTTCCAGGTTTGAACGGCCATAAGGTTGCCAGACAGGTTCCGGCAGAACTCCGAATAAACAGCTAGTGCCGGCAGATTTAGTCCGGGTTTGGTGCTCCCTGTCAGCCACTGATTCTTCGGAGGTCCGCTAAAGCCAATCAGACTTCCATGTTTGAACGGCCATAAGGTTGACAGACAGGTAGCCTTCAGTCCTATAAGAACACAGACTAAAGAGCTCTCCGGAGCTTCTGAAAAATCAGCGGGTGCCGGCGGATTCAGTCCGGGATTGGTGCACCCTGCCGGCCACTGCTGCTTTGGAGGTCCGCTGAAGCAGATTATACTTCCGTGTTTGAACGGCCATAAGGTTGGTGCGGGCTGGACTTAGAGGAAAAAAGAGAAATTTCTCTATGGAACTCTGGGTTTGGTGCACCCTGCCGGCCACTGCTGCTTCGGAGGTCCGCTGAAGCCGATCAGACTTCCGTGTTTGAACGGCCATAAGGTTGACAGACAGGTAGCCTTCAGACTTATAAGAACACGGAAAAGGGCTCTCCGGAGCTCATGAAAAATCAGCTGCGATTTGCTCAAACTAGCTGACAGGTGGTGACCTGATGGAGTTGTGCCGCCGCGAGAATCCGAAGAACCGTGTCTGAATGGCCATAAGGTTGACAGACAGGTAGCCTTCAGGCTTATAAGAACACGGACTAAAGTGCTCTCCAGAGCTCGTGAAAAATCAGCTGCGATTTGCTCAAACTAGCTGACAGGTGGTGACCTGAGCGGATTCGTGCCCCCGTGAGAATCCGAAGAGACGTGTCCGAACGGCCACGGGAAAAACAGATCCCTGAAACGGTGTCCTAAGTCTAAACCTGGGGCCTCTCGAGCCTTTATCTTTAACTGCATGTTTATTACTTGCTCGCTCTTTCTGTCAGGCGTGAACCAGTGGGCGGGGCTAGAGAAGTAGTCGTTGATATTCTTCTGTGGGGGCAGTGTTCAACCTATAGATAGGTGATAGATAGATAGGTGCATTCCAGGACCTGGTGTTCACTGGGTCTGGTGTCAGTAACAGTTGTAATTTCAGTAACAAGTTTCAGTTCTGACAGTTCTGGAGGATGTTCGCTTGAATACTATTCCCTCTTATATAACAAAAGCTGGGGTTAAAATTGATTTCTTAATTCATGTCTCCTTTAACCTTATGTAGAAAAATGTACTGGCTGCAAGAGTAAAGTTCTGCTCAATGTTTTCAAAGTGCTGTTTGCATTGTGTTGCAAGCTGTAAAGCCAAAGTGTTACCCTTCTGCCCAGCAGACACGGCTACATTTTGGGGAAGAGAGACCAGAGGTATGACTTTTGAAATGGTTACATAATGCTCTGCTGAAACTTCCTCAGTGGCCTGTTCACAGGGCCTGAGGGCTTCAATGGCTTGGCTGATATGGGACCATTCTTCATCATTCAAGCACAAGTGTTTCTCCCAAGAAGACAAAGTGCTGTTAGAACAGCTTGCCTTTGCTCAGTCAGTCTCTCCAGCATGTAGAACAACAAATTCTACCTGGTCTCTACTGCTTGAATTTGTTTGTGCTCTGGCATTCGCAACTGAATGTGCACTTCCTTAAGCTTGTCAGATGCTTTGGTGGAAGAACTGAACAATAGCACCAAATTTCCCTTGGATGGACTCCAAATTTGTCTCTGCCTTGATGGCGTCTTCCACAACCAAGTTAAGGGTGTGTGAAAAACATGGAATGTGTTTCCATTGGGTTTTCTGCACAGCTGAAATATGTTATCATTAATAACAGCAAGGACCTTGCTAGTAATGCCCCAGTTCTCTGATATTTTTGTGAGGAGCCCAGTTATATTGTGTCCTTTTCAGAAAATATCAATACGTCAATAGCAGCTTTTGAGTATTGATATATCGATACTGCAGCCTCGATGTGCGCATCCCTACCATGGAATCCGACCAAGAGCTTAAATGATAAATCATTCATGCTAACCAGTATTTACTATACTTACTATCTTTTTTCCATAATGACAGTTTGAAGTTACAGCTGTCCTCAGTTACATGTTGCCTCTATTATCCCTGCCTAAAACATTTCTCCATTGTTTTGATATTGCTCACAAAAATCATCAACAAAATAAACGGTTCAAACAAATGTAATTTATTAACTCAATACTATGACGCTCTCCTCACTAACCAAAAACATTTACTCAGTAACTTTTACTCAAAGTAACTGAGTGCAGCTGTAACAAGTCAGAGGAGAACTGGTCCTCCCAGCTTAGCCTGGTTTCTCCCAAGGTTTTTTCTTCATTTCATCACTGGAGTTTGGATTCCTTGCCACTGGACTGTGTTAGCTTGCTCACCGGGAGACTACTTATATTAGATTAGCTTAGAATTCTGTCCATTAAATAAAGTCCATTAACATTGTGTTGCGGTTTTAGTTAACGTTATTATATTGATGAGCAAAGCTCACCAAATATGGTTCTCCACCAGATCTTTCAAGATCACATCCATGAAATGAGTTATTTAAAACATCAATTTCAGTCAAGGAATTAGTTTAGCTCAAAGGAAAATACGTATAATAATCGTGATCAAACATACATATTTTACGGTCTCTGATTAGTAATATAAAGCATCGTCCAGCGAATGCATCACTGATATTATATACTTCACATTATCTCATGGCCATAAGTAACGTGACTTTGCCAAACAGGATTTAGAGCAAAGGTAGCGATAATCAAACACAGTAAAAGGGACCAAGCTTGTGAGCGTGAATACAGAAAACCCATCACAAATGAATATATATGGTTGTTTATTAAACTCTACTCTACATGGTAAACAAAACAATGACGATCGCATAAAACAAACAAATACATGAAACACAAATGCGCTTGGCAGCGCGGAGAGAGAAAGAGAGAGAGAGCATGGCAGCGATTTCTGAACACCAATAAAAATCATCTTTAACAAAGAGGCACAGACTTAACGCAGCTATTCTATAAATAGAAACGGATACTTGCAAGCTCTGTGCTGGACCGATATCCATATGCGCATGTAGAGATGGAATTGTTCAAAAGGTTTCAGAAGGCAGTCCTGCAGAAAGTTGTGGGCCTCGTGATCGGCCGCATGGCCTAGCCACGTGGCAGCAGAGTCCATTGTTCCTTCTTCCCCAGTGGGGGGGAGAGGGCAGTCTCCGAAGAGACGCCACGAAACAAGTTTTAGCGCAGAAGAGAAGAGAGGAAGCAGAGTTTTCAGAGCAGTCTAGATATTTAACCTCACGAGAGGGCATGCCCACCTGAGTTTGAATCGACCAATCAGAGTTGAGCAGGGAAGAGGTTCTTTGTCCACTCAACAGCTAATTTGCATCTTTATGACCTCCTGGCAACTTTACAAAATACCTTTACAAATTATAACATGAAAAGAAAGTGTTCCATGGTCACACAATGTATATAAACAACGAGGAATTGTAAAGACAAACATTTATATGAAGTGAAGTGAAGTGACCTATTTGTCAAGTATGGTGAGACATATACCGGAAATGTGACCTCTGCATTTAACCCATCCAGAGAGTCGTGAACACACGTACATCCTGAGCAGTGGGCAGCTATCACTGCAGCGCCCGGGGAGTAAGTAGGGGTAAGGTGCCTTGCTCAAGGGCACCTCAGTCGTTACCCGCCGAGGATCCCCTGAGGATCAAACCGGCAACCTTCTGGTCACGAGTCTTACTCTCTAACCATTAGGCCATGACTAACACTACTGGCCGTGTGTACAGACCAAACGTCTGACATTTACAAACAAGTCACTGAAAGTGTCAAGTGCACTAATAGATGAAACGACAGAAAAATGTGTCAAGTTTGTGATGTGAGGAAACTCTCTTTTTGAGAGTAAGTGGGCGCTAGCCCCCCGGAGGGGGCCAGCAGATGGAGAGACGGGGCAGGATCCGTCCCTATCCGATTTCCCAGCGATGTGGCTGGGGTCGGGCCCAATGGTACTCTTGATCCCCCTGAGGTCTTCCCATGAGGGCCGCTTCGCCGCGGCTGCTGATGGGGCGATGGTCTCCTCTTCGCTGTCTCCTCCAGGGGGGCCGCCTGAGTGGGGGGCGCCAGAGCTGGAGGGCGTCGAAGATGACCAGGGCTGCTGGGAAGCATACGGTGCACGGGACTCGACGGCCGAGGCGGCCGAGTCGCGGCACGGAGGACTGCTTCTTTACTGTCGAGAACCCTCCGGGGGAGGCCGTGTGGACGCGGGCTTCCTCGTCGCGGGTCTCGCGCCCCCCGACAGGCGGGGGGTGAGCGGGGCCACTGCAGCTCGACAGTAACACCAACCAGCCCCCCCTTGCGAGACGGGTGCGCCGAGAAAGCGGACCTTCTCGGCGTTACTCATCCGCGCAAGGATCGGCCAGAGGAGTTTCTCATGGACCACAAGTGTGGACATTGTCCGACCCGACGCCCGCGTGGTCACCTTGGTCACCCGTAGAGCGAGGTCGGTGGTGGCGCGGAGTTCCTGCATAAGCGCTGGGTCGGTCTTACCCTTGTGGAGCTCTCTCAACGCCCTGGCCTGGCAGGAGCCATAGCATGGAGAGAGGAGGCAGCTTGGTCCGCCGCAATGTAAGCTCTCGACACCAGAGATGCCGAGACCCCACATGCTTTGGACGGGAGTCTAGGTCGAGCCGCGGCGGCATACGGGATATCGACGTATCCTCTAGCTGTCCCAACCTCGAGGGAAGAGAGGGTGACAGAACTTTGTTTGACGTGAAACGTGCCGGAAAGGGGGCGTTCCAGGTATTACTAAGTTCCTCATGCACTTCCGGTAAACACGGCACTGGGGGCGGGCGCGGCTTGAAGCCGCGCTCATACCCGAGGCGCCATGTAGCCAGCTGCGAGCGCCGGGAGAGGCAGTGCGGGCACTGCAACCCAACACTCACGGCGGCCCGGGAAAGCATGGCTGACATTTTGACATCCGCTTCTTCCTGGGCTCGACCCCCCAAGGGAGGGAGCCCGAGGAATCGTCGGAGTCGGATGGCAGTACGTCACCCCCCGATGCTGCAAGAGACATCTCATCATCACTCATCGTGTCCGAATACGTGATTGAGGAATAAGCCGGTGGACCGTCTCCTGGGAAATGGTCAGACGAGCGAGACGAGGTGCGAACGGTCCGTGAGTCAGTGGCTGGCGGATTATCGCTCACAGTAATCCTCATATCACCCTCGCTGTTTGCCGTAGCGGACGGCAGGGCCGTAGTCCTGCCGCCTCGGAACGGGGAGCAAACGAGGTGGTGGCTGAGTCCCGTGGGAACACAGTCACCCATGACGCAATGTCTGAATCGTCACCGCCCACAGTGCGGGCAGGACGTATTCACAACGTCTGCCCCAGCGTACTGGAAGCAGGCATCGTGTCCGTCCCCCTCCTCGATGAGTTTGTTGCACCCATGAGAACAGCGGGACAAGCCACGCTGGAGAAATTTGCTCTGTTAGAAAAGGAAATTTGCTCGAACACCTCCGGAACTGCCGAGACGCCCAGGGGAGAGTCACTGCAGGAAGGGACCGTCCGCTGTACCACGTCGTGCGCTCACCTCCAAGAGGGTAGGGGATCTACAAGCACTCTCCGTGTCCGCAGATTGCCTAGAACTCGGGGCCGGGATTCTCACGTTATCTTGAGACCCCGCCCCGGCTACGTGTCCAAGGTTCCCACCACTCTCCCGAGAGACCAGGTGGTGAACCTGCAGGCGCTCCCCACCGGGGAGGAAGACCCAACCTATCCGTGCTATGTCCAGTACGCGCACGGCGCCTCTACTTGGACCGCACGGAGAGCCCAGAAGCTCTGAGCAGCTCTTTGTCTGTTTCGGAGGTCAGCAGGAGGGCTGTCTCCAAACAGAGGCTGGCGCACTGGATCGTGGATGCCCTCATTAGGGCATACCGATCTTTTTTCCTGCCCGTTGGGGGTGAGGCACACCCCTCGTGGCTGGCTCAGGGCGCCTCTCTGGCAGACATCTGCGGAGCTGCGGGTTGGGCTATGCCTAACAACTCCGTTAGGTTCTAATACCTACGCGCGGAACCGGTGTCAGCCCGCATCCTGGCAAGGTGTGGGACCGGCAGCCGGTAGGGCATACGCCTGTGGAAGCCCTTGCCCCTCCGGGGGGAGCAGTGGCGATCCCGCCTCACTTCTTTCCCCTCGGGTAAAGAACAGGCATTCCATCCATTACTAAGCACCCTTCCAGGGGACAGGCTGGGAAGAGCAGCCCTGCCCCTTTAGGCCGGGGAACAGTTGAGTTATCTCCCACATAGCTCTAACCGGACCTAGTGCTCCAGATGTGGTAACCCCCCCTCCGTGGGCTGTTCCGTCTGATGTATCCTCATGAATGGTTCCCACCTTGGCAATCCATGACCTCCCCATGTGGACTCCCAACTTGCGGTTAACTCCTGCAGTCCGCACATTCCTCCCATGAGTTCTCCCCTGATGGTGAGACCATGTGGTGTCTCCACTAATTCCTCCCTACGGTAGGTAGTGGCCTCTGCAGCGTTTTTCCCCCCCAAGGGGGGATAATGCTTACCCAGTGGCCCGTACGGTGCCGGGCGGCTTCTCGCCATTTAGAGAATCAGGCCTCCGCCCTTGACGGCCGGCGTTAGGGGGTTTCCCAACTTTTTGTGGAAAGCTCTGGGTCCCCCTTCCTCTCCACTGGAAGGTCATAATTTCGCGCTAGCGTGTTCGTCTTACTCGCCCAGGCCAGTCAACGTTGCTCCGCAGAGATTGTGATGCGGCTCAGTGCTGTGGCGTTTTCCATAGGAACCCCATTCTGTCGGTTCGACACAACGTCGAGAGACCGACAGAAAGGGAACGTCTTGGTTACGGATGTAACCTCGGTTCCCTGATGGAGGGATCGAGACGTTGTGTCCCTCATGCCACAACACTGGCCGCCCACCCCAGCGGTCGGGGGAGGATGCTTAGGCTCCTCAGACCAAAGGTGAATGAATGAGCACGCCGGCTTCCCTCTTATACCCGGACATCCGGGGAGGAGCCCGGCATGCAAATTTCATTCGCCAATTTTCATTGGCCTTTTTTAAATACTCAGAAGATGATAGGTTCTCAAGACAAACCCCATTCTGTCGGTTCGACACAACGTCTCGTTCCCTCCATCAGGGAACCGAGGTTACATCCGTAACCAAGACGTTTTTCTCGAGAACCGTCTGCGTCGGTGGAACTGAAAATAAATCCAGCTCGGATTTGATACATTCCCCGGACATGCTGTGCAGTAATGCCATGTTAGAATATGGTCTTTATGGATCTCTTAGCCGACTTGCTTCGCTTAACAGGTTTCTTACGCTTTCTTCACGCTACTGAGCGTTTCTTCAGGCCGCTATTTGTTTTCCTTATAGAATAACCACGCCTCCTTACCCCCGGCGGTTTAGTCATGCGTTTACGAGCCATCCGTCAGACCCGATCCGTCTTGAGTCTTATGAGCTCTCGACAGGGCGGTCGTGACGACGTCTGACACGATGTTTTTAGCAGCCGTTTTTAGGTGCGGCTTAGTGATGCTGAATCATTTTTTTAACAGGGGTACGGCCATTCTGAACAGACCTCTGAAAAGACCTCTTAGGCCTGCACCGTACATAATCCCTCCTCCTGTAAAGCCTGGCATTCCTCCGCCTACCTGGTTACGGTAATAGTCGACGTAATCATTCGTATTCATTGCGTGGTGGTTATAATAATTCATTTTTTAAATTTCAGCGCAGAAATTTCAAGGGATCGGTCGTCGTTCAATTCTATGTCGACGTCTGTGAAGACCGGCGCGTAATGAGGATGTCGGTAACCATCATGTGCTTATGTTAGTTCTATGACCTGGTTGACCTGGTTACCTGGTTGATCCTGCCAGTAACATATGCTTGTCTCAAAGATTAAGCCATGCAGGTCTAAGTGCACACGGCCGGTACAGTGAAACTGCGAATGGCTCATTAAATCAGTTATGGTTCCTTTGATCGCTCCCAGTTACTTGGATAACTGTGGTAATTCCAGAGCTAATACATGCAAACGGGCGTTGACCCGGGCCTCCTCGCGGGGGCCCAGGGGATACGTGCATTTATCAGCCCCAAAACCCAACCGGGTTTATGTTTATGCTTATGTTAGTTCATTTTCAGTGAACGGATTGTTTCGACGGCTTAAAGTGTAATTTTACAATGACTTTTCCGTGTGAAAATGGTACTTCGAGGTTTTGGTCATCCTTCAATATCACGTCGATGTCCGTGATGACAGACTTGTTGACAGGCACGTAATGAGGCTTCTCATAACGAATCATAATCGCTTCCTTATCTTTACCCGAAACATGAACACATCTCAACAGAGGGAAATCGCCCACCGTTTGGTATTCGATAATGTAGGTGTAAACATAGATCGTATAGAATCCTGCGTGGATATCGGCTTGATGAGGGGCGTACGTGACAACATCTCTTTCAAAATCAGCTTTTTCATTGTAGTTGATTAGTCCCAAAGCATCGTCAGGTCGCAGTCCTAAGATATTGGCTAGCTTGCCGTAGAACGATATTGAAATGGTAGGCTTCGCTCTCAGAAAGACTTTGTTTGTCAAGCGGTCGTGGCCCAAGGCCACCGACGGGGCTAGTACTTCATTTATCACTTGAATCACAGCCTGAACAATAGCGTAGTACCCGGGGTTTATACTGAGCGCCTTTGAAACAAATAAGCTGGATAAGTAAGTGCTTTTTGCATGGCAGTTGGGATTCGGGGTTGGATTGCGCTGGTGGGCTGGATGTGTAACGTAAAACCACCATCTTCCCGATTAAAGTTGTACCAGCTCCTAGGATATTCGATCTCGCACAATCCTACATGCCATCGGCCTTTCAAGTTGATAGAAGAGGCTAGTTTGGTTCTGTAACTAGATATTCGATTTTCAGGGTAGACCGACAAAGAAGCATTGCACGGGAGCGTAACGTAGAACCCCTCGTCATCCATGTTAGTCGTTGACTCGAATGACATAGCAAATGATTCTAGGAGGGTTTTAAGGTGCTTGCAAGTCCACCAGAACTTTTTTGTCTACATAGCTGTTAAATTTCGAGGGCCACCCCACCAATTTGACTAAAACGAGCGTATTTCAGTCCTGTTTTTTCTGTCCTAAAATCTTTTAGACTTTAAACGGAGATGGAATCACTCAACAAACTCTGCCCATGCAACTTCAAGTACGACTATTTCATCAAGAGACCATGTAATTCTATGTGATTGATTCTCCACGCCATGAAATCATCTTAGGATAACCTTGGCTATCTGTTCACGACCCAGTCATCTCTTGGCACCCTGATGAGATTACACACTGGTCTCAATTCTGCTATACTCATTGTCTAAACGCCAGTTATCAAACCCTGCTCCTATCAAACCAAACTCCTTCAAAAAGGTCTCTTCAATATAACGGATACATAAAATAATTTTGAAGTAAAATTAAAAAGTCAAAGCCTTTTTACACTGGACATGCTGATTTGGCCTTATCGCCAGCTGCAGTCATGTCCTCATTTCACATATAAACCGCTAGCGATTGACAACTACTGATACTGCACTCGTATTCACATAAAGAAGCCATGTTGACCAGTTTTAGTAAATTAGGGCAAAATCCACAAGATTATAGTACCTTCAGTGCCCTGTAAATGGCAATATTAATTATTCTGTTGCAAAAATAAACTGCTGCAAAAAATATAGGTGCCATACAAAATGTAATGATGTTTTATTAACTAAGTTCGGGAGGAGAAGGAGCAGATAATTAACTCAGCTGGTCCACTATCAGCATTCACAGCACCCGATCTATCAGTTCAAGAGAGAGAGAGCCTCAGTTCAAAGTAGGGAAGGAAGCAATAAAACAAACTTTTAATCAAATAAACAAACAATAACATGGAAATAAAAGGCCGACAGCCACCTCACGGTCGACTGCCAGCCACAAAAACATAAATACAAACTTCACACATGTCCGGGCCCAGTCCTCTCTCGTCCATAGTCCTGTCGCACGTCCTCTTATGCTCCCGATCTCCTCCGTGAGACATGCGGGACCAGTGTGCAAACAGCTGATTCCCACTATCACTCACGCCACCGGCACCGCCTCGTTGCCTCACGGCTCTCGTCCCGCCTTCCTCGTTACACTCTATAAATAGTCAAGACCTCTTACCTTCACTCTCTCTTCAGTCTTAAGCAATGGTATACCCAAATTGCAGCGATGTCAAAGAATGAAACCGTCCCTATCGACAACTCCGTCGACGATCAGGGTCCTTCGGCATCCTCAAGCAGTCGAAATCTTGACTGTCCTAGGATTACGGCAAGCGCTAATCAACGCAGACGTCCACTTTTCCCGATGGATGAACAAGGTCGAACTGTACGGTTTGTACACCTCCCTGCAGCCGGATTCCCTGATGGCCCAACCTGCCACTCCGTCGAAGGCCACGGGAAAGCCAAGGTAGGTCCGTAATTTCCCATATATATGGCCGGAACAAACACCAACTCCAATAAGGAGGGGCGTCCGGTCCGAAAGCCGCCGCAGCCGTCCCTCTGCAAGCTTGGGCCACGGCCCGGACACCACATCCGCTTGCCTACAGTCTCTTCCCCGTTCAGCCGAGCTCTAGCAGGCAGCATCTCCAGGTACCATCCAAGCCCTCCACACCTTGAACCGCCCCAGCACCGCAAGCATGGCTCCGAAAGCGGCCTTGGCTCGCCCACACATCCTCCCGATCTCCTCCTTCAATCCCCTTCCATGTCAATGGCCCGCTGCCCCGCCGTCAAACTCCAGTGCGAGGCTGCCTCCACGCAGGCTCAGGCTCACGACTTCCCCACTTTCCCTCTAGTCCCCGGCCCAGACAACGGCAGTAGCATGAAATTTCCCCCTCAAGCAGCCCCAGCAGTCACTGTTCCCTCTCTCATGTCTCTCCTCAGGCACGTCCCTCCTTCTCACTGTCATCTGCAGCAGCGATGCCGGTCCCTCCCAATGCCCTGGCCCTGGAGCCGCCTCCCGTCTCATCAAGCATCAGGTCGCAGATACACACAGGTGCGGACATAGACCTTTACTCTCTTTTATCTCCACTCTCACCTCCATCAACAGATCGCCAAATCACCTACGGTGATCTCTCACTCACCCTAAAAAACACAACACATAGCAGTTCACGCACCTTAACATTTACAGAATTCACCGTAGCTTTTTCACGCTACCTCAAGGTAATCTGCACGGCATTCCCTCACAGGAGGCGCGAGCTCAGCGTCTACCTCTCCATAGTCGCGGAGCTCGCGCTATCTTACGGAGGAAACCATTTCTACACCTAGCACAGTTTATTTTCCACCAAATGCGCCATCCGCATAGCTCAGTGGAACCAGTGTCGTTACTGGGGGGCACTGGACACTGAGCTTCACAACCGAGTTTTCCTCGGTTGCAGGAACATTTCATGCGCAGTCTGCAGATCTGTCGTCCACAGCACCACTTCTTGCCCTTTAGTTCACTCATCCATTCCCCCTGCCCGGACTCACCTCACACCAAATTCACAGGCTACGTCCCATGCTTCCCATCATATCCCGTCAACCTACCTCTGCCTGCCGGCAGGCCTCCAGCCTCGATCCATGCAGGAAGTTCAACATCGGCGCTTGCTCACGACAGCAGTGCATGCATGTTTGCAGCTTCTGTGGCGGCACGCACGCCCACATTGTATGTCCAGTTTCCAAATCTGCAAATAAAAATCGTAAACAGTATTTATTGACTCCTGTGAATGTTTTAAGTTTGTCTGCTGAATTGTCTCTTCACCCCGACACTCGCGTTACTGATTACGTTCTGTCCGGTCTCTCAAACGGCTTCAACCCCGGTATCGAGAGTTTACCTTCCGACAGCCTAGTTTGCCACAACCTTCAGTCTGCGCTTGCTGAACCCGAAACAGTCGATCTTCTTATTAAAAGTGAAATCGACTCCCTTCGCCGCTACTCCCTTTAAAATCTTCTGCATCAGCCCCATCGGCGTAGCTACCAGAAAATTTTCTGGCAAAAAACACCTCATATTCGACCTGTCGTCCCCCAATAATTATCCGTTTCCGAGCATTAACAGCCTTATTCCGCTCGAGGAGTTTTCCCTTCTCTACCACGACATCGACCAAGCTATTAAACTCATTAAAACCGCTGGGCGTGGCGCCTGGCTCACCAAAGTCGACAACACCTCTGCATTTAAAGTAATGCCCATTCACCCAGACTTTTGGCATTTGTTCGGCATTCGCTGGCGCAATCAATTCTATTTTTCCGTTCGCGTCACTTTCGGCTGCAGAAGCAGCCCAAAAATTTTCGACATGCTGTCAGAGGCTCTGGCGGCTCAGAAGCAGGCTCAGGCTCTGGCGGCTCAGAAGCAGGCTCAGGCTCTGGCAGCTCGGGAGCAGGCTCAGGCTCTGGCGGCTCAGAAGCAGGCTCAGGCACTGGCGGCTCAGGAGCAGGCTCAGGCTCTGGCAGCTCAGAAGCAGTCTCAGGCTCTGGCGGCTAGGAAGCAGGCTCTGGCGGCTCGGAAAAGGTGCCTCATAGGTCCCCTTTAATGTCCATCAGGTCCCCTTTAAGGCACAGTGGGTCAAACTTCAGGAGCAGCTGAACCTCCAGTGGGAGCTCGGACGCGGAGACGCCGTGGGACTCAGAGGCGGAGATGCAGGCGGGCTTGCGAAGCACGGGAGAGCGTCGAGGCGCCGGCACGGGGAAGCCGCGGAATACCGGTCCGGGAGAGCCGCGGCATCCTTGCCATTTCGTACGCCGGCGGGGCTTCGTGGAGGACTCCGCCATGGTGTTGGGGTGAGCTGGAACGCTCAACATGCCTTCTGATGTTATCAGATGATGATCAGTCTCATCCAGAAAAGAAATGTCACAGTTTTAGTCTGTTTAGTTTGGTTTTCTGTGTTCCTTTTTTGCATGTGTTCCCTCATTAGTTTCCCTAATTGGTAATTGCACCACACCTGTTTCTGTTCTTCCTGATTACATTCCCCTTGTGTATATAAACCATGTGTTTTTCTTAGCTCTATGTCCGTTCTCTCTTGTGTTTGCTTCCTAGTTTATATTAATGTCAGTTTTCCTTAGATTTATCTTAGTTGGATCATTGTCTGCTCTCGTCTGTGGGGTTCCGTAACACATGGATTCCAATTCGGCTTCCGCCTAGTTACAATAACATATTTTATGTAAACAATTCTAATAGTGTATTTTAGATTAGTAAAGATCAATAAATACAGACATTTAAAAATAGTAATAAAATAAAATCACACAACAAGGACGCAGATGTGCAGATGTCCACAGTCATTTATTCACATAATGTTCCATCTCTTAAAATGTAAACATTCATTCAAGTATGTCAATTGAAAAAACAAGAGCTTATTTATTTCGTTTATTTCGTTTGTTATTTTATTCCAACTGTTACTACTGAATGAAGACTTCCGTAAATGTTTATGTTTACAATAATATTTAGTAGTGCATACGTTGTAACTTAGTGCCCCTTTGCACAGCTGGTGCAACCCGCCCCTAGTAAAATAATTCCTCACCATAATATAATCAGAGTTATTCCAGTTAATTGGAAGCTAGCCTTCAGAAAAAAAATGTGTATAATTCTTTGTATTTAGTTTTCTTTGGGTGAATTGTTTTTTAAGTTGAGTTAAACTTTTTCCTATAATTTGTGAGGAAATTCAAGGTCTTTACCTGTGATAGTGGCATGAATGTTCCGCTTTTCTATCATCAGGTATCTCGGACTCTCAGGGAACCATGGCAACAACATGAGCTGTATGAATGTAGGCACGACGACAAGAGAGAGGAACAGAGGCCAGTGGTCTTCCTGTGTAAAGACACCAGATGACAAGTCATAACAGACACACTTGACAAGGCTATGATGTAAAAATCCTGAGAACAAATCTATTACAGATCAGATTTATGCATGGTACCATAAGAATAGTTTAAAACTATATCTGTAATGCTTAAAATGGAGAAATTAAAATAAATGAATGTGCAACCACCTTGCCCAAGATCTCATGGAGCCCCAGAATCTGAGCAATAAACACTCCCAAACAGATGAAGATGCTGGGCACAAATCCCAGAAATCCCCGAAGATTCTTTGGAGCAATTTCTCCAAGGTACATTGGCACCACGCTAAGAGATATCCCTACAACAGCATGACAGACAGAGCACATTTCTGTATAGTAGCTAAATGCATCATAAGATCATTACAATTGCAATATCACTATTAGTAGAAGAAATCTAAAGAAAAGCTTTTCTTCAAGTTTTTAATACAACACAGAGTTTCTAACAATAAATAATGACATAGTTAATGTCATTAAAATTATTTAAATGTAATTGTGCCTTCCACATAACATAAATTAAATTACCTGAATGTATCCCTGTAATGAAGCGACCAATGATGATCATTTCTGGGGATTCACACAACCGACTAAAGCCCATCAGTGCCCCGCCTACAAACACCAGAACTGTGCTGTGCACTAGTGTCCCTTTCCTATAAAATAATTAACACACAAAGCATTCTAGCATCAGTTCAAACTTTTTATCTATAGAACTCGTATATTGAAGCAAAATAAATGCATGCCTTGAATGTAGTGTAGATCAATTTGAATAAAAGCATGTGCAAAATGCATAAATGTAGTGTAAATGTACAGACATGCTCAAATATGTTGGTACCCCTCCACAAAAAAACGAAGAATGCACAATTTTCTCTGAAATAACTTGAAACTGACAAAAGTAATTGGCTTTAAGTAAAAACCTTTGTTTATTCCATAATTAATAGAAGTCAGACTTTGCTTTTGATTTATTCAACATAATATTGTAAATAATAAAACAAATGAAAATGTCATGGACAAAAATGATGGGACCTCTAACCTAATATTTTGTTGCACAACATTTAGAGTCAATCACTTCAAGCAAACGTTTTCTGTAGCTCTCAATGAGACGTCTGCACCTGTTAACCCAAGAGTTTGGCCCACTCTTCCTGAGCAAACTACTCCAGCTGTCTCAGGTTTGATGGGTGCCTTCTCCAGACTGCAAGTTTCAACTCTTTCCATAGATGTTCGATAGGATTCAGATCAGGACTCATAGAAGGCCACTTCAAAATAGTCCAATGTTTTGTTCTTATCCATTCTTGGGTGATTTTAGCTGTGTGTTTTGGGTCATTATCCTGTTGGAGGACCCATGACCTGTGACTGAGACAGAGCTTTCTGACACTGGGCAGTACGTTTTGCTCCAGAATGCCTTGATAGTCTTGATATTTCATTGTGCCCTGCACAGATTCAAGGCACCCTGTGCCAGATGCAGCGTAGCAGCCCCAAAACATAACCGAGCCTCCTCCATGTTTCCAGAGGTGGGTAGAGTTGCCAAAATCTTTACTCAAGTAAAAGTACAAGTAACTAGAGAAATTGTTACTCAAGTAAAAGTAAAAGTCACTATTTTAAAAATTACTTGAGTAAAAGTAAAAAAGTATGCAATGAAAAAACTACTCAAGTAGCTAGTTACTTAGTTACTTTGTATCTGATTATATAGGCATACTACATAAAATTAATATTAACGCCAATATTTGAATATTACATTTTAATCAATATTTTTAATTATCATAAGCAGATATGTTTGCAATATGCTAGAGAGACTAAAGAATAGACAAACACAGAAGAGACGAGCATTTCTGTAAATTTCATCTAGTCCGGATGTCAATGTAGTTTACACAACTTATTTAGAATAATAGACCATGTCAAACTAAAGCATGAACTAAACTCAGAGCATTTCCTAAAATGATCTAGAACATCTGCAGTGCACTCTTAAATGAAATACACATTTTTGAACAAAGCTCGTGGTTTCTCGTGTTGTGTCACGTGTGTGTTGTGAAACGCTCTTATTTGTAAACAAACAGTAAACAGTGAACCTCACGCCCATCAACAAGTTTTCTTCCTTCTGTTCTTCAAATGTATATTTCTGCAGGCTCACGTCTCTGTGTCTGACAGGTAACGCGCATGTTGCTGTGTCTGACGAACAGGTCGCGCGGGTGCGCGCATATGGCGGGCATTTATCATCGCTGGCAAACAATATGACACATTTGCAGTTTTGATTGTATTGATATAGATTAATATCCACTTCATCCAACGCTCTTTGTGTTCTGCGTGTTCTTAAGTTTCACGCTACGAGGAGTGAGTAATCCTGCTTCAGATGATTCAGATCGTGCTGCGAACTGAACAAATCATTTGAACTGATTCATTAGCCTATTCAAATGGTTTTGCCCATTGTTCAATTAATGCTTTCAAAAGAATCGACTCAAAAGAATCGATCACTCGGGAATGCCCGTAAAAGAGACGACAACCTTGAAATAAACAACGCGTTTTTAAAAGCATATTTTAAAATGAAGGAACGAAGGAACGTCACGCAATGTAAGTTATGTAACTAAGTAAAAGTACTGATTTTCTATTAGAAATTTACTCAAGTAAGAGTAAAAGTACACACTTTTAATTTTACTTAAAAAGTACATATTTTCCAAAATGTTACTCAAGTAAATGTAACGAAGTAAATGTAGCGCGTTACTACCCACCTCTGCATGTTTCACTGTAGGTATGGTGTTCACTTATTTGAAAGTTTGATTTTTTCCTCTGTGAACATAGAGCTGATGTGACTTGCCAAAAAGCTCCAGTTTTGACTCATCTGTCTAAAGGACATTCTCCCAGAAGGATTGTGGCTTGTCAATATGAATTTTAGCAAATTCCAGTCTGGCTTTATGTTTTTCTTTCAAAAGTGGAGTCCTCCTGGGTCTTCTTCCATGCTCAAAAAGCGACGGATGGTGCGATCAGAAACTGACGTACCTTCACCTTGGAGTTCAACTTGTATCTCTTTGGCAATTATCCTGGGTTCTTTTTCTACCATTCGCACTATCCTTCTGTTCAATCTGGGGTCGATCTTCTGCTTGCTGCCTTTCGCAGGGAGGTTAGCTACAATTCCATGGAACTTAAACTTCTTACAGTTTTTCTCGATTGCTTAAACACATTCCTTGAAATTATGCCTCGTATTCTCAAAACAGTAAACACAAATCCAAAACATCTCACCCAATTCCCCAAACATCCTATTATCAGGTCAATATGAAGCTCTCTTCTCAAAACCATTCAAACTTGCTGAAAAACCAAACTTTTCCTGCAGACATGACACACAAGCCCTCAAAATCACCCACCCTGCAACACAGTCTTAGACACTGGTAAGATCATTTCAAAACACTGATACTAAAACCTCTTATTGGGATTCAAGAATAATTTGACAGCTTAGTGTTTATTAGAATATACAAAATACAAGAGTGCAGATAGAGCAAAATGCACTAATGCGCTTTAGGAAAAAATAAAAATAAAACATTACACTACTGTAAAGTAGATAAGGATGATCTTACAAGACAACAAAAGTTCAAAAACCAAAGAACAATATGAACTGGTCATGCAATACAATACAGTACACAACTGCACAAATTACATTTACATTCAGGTGACTTACAGAGAAGATAAAGGAAACAATACAGTGAAGCGATTTGTCAATAGGAGGCAATGTAAAAAAATATGACATCCTCTGCGCCTTTGGCCCAATTTCATAAAAAAGTATTCCGCATTTTCTGCAAAAATACAGAACAGGTTAAAAAAGGGTGTACACGTGCTACAGTTTACTGGATACAGAATAGTGAAATTTCTCTCATATAAAGTGTGTACTGTAGTTATACTGTATGTTTACAGTAAGTAGTATAAAGCCAGTAGATGATTCTAGGATGCACAATTACCTGTGCTCCTATTGAGATTATCCTGAGATTCTGATTGGTGTGTCATCAGTTTTGCCACTGAATGTTTACTGATGGATAAATGTGTGCTATTTGAGTTGACATCTGGACACTTCAGGGGCCTGTTTCAATAAGGAGGTTCAACCAACACCGAGTTAAAATGTGAACTCTGAGTTGATTTACTCAGAGAATCGCAACTCTGAGTTTTCGGTTTCAGAACAGGTGATTTCAATTAGTTCAATCCACTCTGAGTAAATTCACTCTAGGTTACGCGTGTGCACCATTGATTTAAAAAGCCATCATCAATTGAGCGAAGATAGCACGATTCACCATGGCAACAGCACCAAAAAAAGCAACATGGCGGCAGAAAGCACATGAGAGTGAGGCACACTTTCCGCTCGATTTACTGATGTCCTGAAAATGACTTAAGTTTAAATTAATAAATTGATACCAATAAACAAATAAATTAATCATTAAATGAATGAAACAACAGAAATAATAAAAAAATCGTATGTTCTCACTCGCCATGAGTGCTCTAGTTACGCAAGTAAGACGTCATGCTGTATAGGACACCTGTAGGGCGTCAGACTCTCGTGCAAAGTTAGACTGATCGCCGGTTCGAATCCTGCTCTGTACAGATTTCACTTGGAATGGCTGCATGTCAAATTTACTTGTTTATTACCTTTATCGCTTCATTTCTGCATGTATGTCTGTATTTATTCATTTCTTTATTCATGCACTTTATTTATGTGTAAGGATGGATGAGATAATTTTGATACATCTAATTCACTGTAAAGAAAAACTGTACAGTTTTAATAAAAATGCACAGGGAAATGACAAAATTCCACTCGGTGCTCTCCTGAAATCAAAGTACATATTCCAATGAATTAATGCAGCCTCTTCATGAATCCTCTATAAAAGCACATATGACATACAGTATAAGTCACTGAGATGGTCTCTGTGTAATCAAAATGTGTGCCATGAATGACTGTATTAATGAATGAATGGATGAGTTACACCACTTGCGCTTTAAAAGGGGGAGGAGATCGAAATAAACTCTGGGTTTACCAAAGAAAACCTGCTCCCGACCAGGTTAGGTTCACAGAGTAAGTTACTATGGTTACTGACTCTGAGTATAAGATACCTCTCCTTTAGAAACGGGCTTGAGTTACCCCGCTTTCTCAGGTTTGACATACCTCACATTCTGAAACGGAAAACCCAGAGTTTCCCTCATTTCAGGGTTAATATACTCAGAGTTTTCACTAAACCTCCTTTCTGAAACGGGCCCCAGTTCATTATATTGTGTGTTTGTGTTTTCTGAATGAGAACATGGTTAAGCCTTTGCAAATTGAGGCTGTTTGTGTGTGGGGTTTGTACAAGTTGGTGTATTGTTCTGAGAATGTGTTTATAGTTGTCAGAAAATGGTGAATTTTTCATGAATTGTGTGTTAGCAATAGAGAAAAACTGTAATAATATTTGCAACGTTTGTCACAGAATCATCGAGCTGATTGGAGATGGTCTTGTAGCCTTTACCTTTACCATGCTTATCTATTGTTTTCTTTCTGAGCTCCTCAGACAACTCTGTCCTTTGCTTTCTCTGGTCCATGTTCAGTGTGGTGCACACAATGATACCAAACAGCACAGTGATTACTTTTCTCCGTTTAAATAGGCTGAATGACTGATTACAAGATGTGTGATACTAATTAAAGAATCTAATTAGTTTGAAATATCACTATAATCCAATTATGAATTATGGTTTCTAAGGGGTACCAACAAATGTGTCGAGGCCATTTTAGAATCTTTGTAGAATAAACAATAATTCATCTCTTTCCACAGCTTCTTTGCTTTATTCTATGACATACCAAAGGCATGCAAGTATACGTGATACAAAAGCTTGTAATTTCATCAATCTTCAGGAGGAATGAAGCATTATTTCAATGAGCTGTAAGGGTACCAATAAATTTGAGCATTTCTGTATATTAAAGGTAAAATATGTAAAATGATAGGAACACGTATAACTAGTATAAAGACTACAGTCCACCTTCCCAAGAAAACAAAAAATCACAAAAATTGGCTAAAAAGGTGTAAAATCTCCAGGAACTGAAGCTACATTTTCTACCTTCCAAATCTCGTAACCTGCATTCCTACTGTGAGAGAGCCCACCAAGCCTCCAATGGCAAATATAGACACAGTGATTGAATATAGAAGCATGAGATGTTCTTCATCCACTCCTGACCCATACCGCCTCACAATGGTTTGGTTATAAAAGTCCTTAATGTACTAAGTGAAGAACAAGAACAATTAAAAATATCAGTTTGTGTGAATTAAAATTAATACGGTTGTTTCAACTAGTCAGTGAGGATGCAGACACAATGTAACATTTTGTGTGACGTTTTTCAGTCACTTACCTCTGCAGGAGAATTAACAACTGCCAGATTATAACCATAGAGGAGGGAGCTCCCGAATGAGGAGAGCAACGCTACAGCTAACAGGGATAAGGTAAGGTGCTGTAGACAAGTGACAAATAATCATTCAAACAAAAAACTAATTTGTGACAACTTTGCAAATGTATATGGGCCATTCTATAAAATTCTTGCAAACTGCTGTCCCACATAAAAAAACACATTTAAAAAGCATACAAGTATTCAAATCTTAGTTGCTTACTAAGATACTTCTAACATCCATTGCATCCCACAACAATATGTATATTTATAATCAGTAAGCTTCATATATATACAATTATAATTTATTGTGTAGTTTCAATTGGGAAAAACCCAACAATTTCAAATTATGAAAATTATATTAAAATGCTTTTTGCATTTTTGTTTTTAAAAATATTTTTTTATGTTATGAAGAAAATGTGTCTAAAAGTCTGAAAATCCGTGCGTAACTTAAAGGAACCTCACTACCAAACATCTTTTTTCTGCAATTTAAGCAAGCTTTTTTGGTCGTTATTCCATAAAATAAAATAAACATCTGTGTACATCTGTTCAGAACTGTGCTTGCTAACCATGTGCTGATTAGCATATTTGATCTAGGCTCAAAATTATTCAAAAATTGTCACTACCAAAACGTATCACTGGGTATCATTGTTTCGGTAGTGCCAAAAATAGTTTCGGTACTAAATTCTTTATTCTTTATTTCCATAAAGTTATGCAAATCATTAGTATTTTGGTTTGTTTTAGTAGTGATATAGTATGTGAGCTGTCAGTTTTCTATTAGATATTCACTGTAACATAGTTAGTTATTTGTGTTAACATAAAATGTTGAACATGTTGAAAGTCTGATTCAGCTCTGCAAAATACATATTATGATCACTACCAAAACATTACCATCACTACTGAAAATGTGTGTGTGGGGATGTTTTGTCAAAAATAACGTCTTGGTTACGGATGTAGCCTCAGTTCCCTGATGGAGGGAACGAGACGTTGTGTTGAGTTGACAGATGGGGTTCGCTCTTAAGGCCAATGAAATTGGCGAATGAAATTTGCATGCCGGACTCCGTCCCCGGATATCCGGATATAAAAGGGAGACGGCATGCTGCATTCATTCACCTTTGGTCTGAGGAGCCTGAGAGCATCACTCAACCGCTGCGGCGGGCGACCAGCGTTGTGGCAAGAAGGACACAACGTCTCGTTCCCTCCATCAGGGAACTGAGGTTACATCCGTAACCAAGACGTTCCCTTTCTGTCGTTCTCTCGACGTTGTGTCGAGCCGACAGATGGGGTTCCTATGGAAAATGCCACTGCGCTGTGCCGCGTCACAATCTCTAGCGGAGCGACGCTGACTGGCCTGGGCGAGTCAGATGTGAGCGCTAGCGTGAAATTGTATCCGTCCAGTGGAGAGGTCGGGGGTCCCAGAGCTTTTGAAGAAAAGGTGGGAAGCCCCTGCCACCGGCCATCACGGGCGGAGGCCTTGATTCTCTAACAGAGAGAAGCCGCCCGGCACCGTAAGGGCCACTGGGTAAGCATTATTCCTCCCTGGGGTAAAAATGCTACAGAGACCACTACCTACCGTAGAGAGGAATTAGTGGAGACACTAAAATGGTCTCACCATCAGGGGAGAACTCATGGGAAAATGTGCGGACTGAAGGAGTTAACCGCAAGGTGGGAGTCCACCTAGGGAGGTCATGGGTTGCCGAGGTGGGAACCATTCATGAGGATACATCAGACGGAACCGCCCACTGGGGGGGGTTACCATGTCTGGAGCACTAGGTCCGGTTAGAGCTATTTGGTAGATAACTCAACTGTTCCCCGGCCTAAGGGGGCAGGGCAGCTCTGCCCAGCCTGCCACCAGGAATGTGCTTAGTGATGGATGGAATGCCTGTTCTTTACCCAGTGGGGAAAGAAGGGAGGCGGAAATAGCCGCTGACCCACCTAAGGAAGGGAGGAAGGGCTTTCGCAGGCGTACGCCCTACCGGCTGCTGGTCCTACATGTTGGCCTGCAGGACGCGGTCTCACACCGGTTCCACGCGGAGGTCGTAGAACCTCGCGAAGGTGTTGGTCGTAGCCCAACCAGCAGCTCTGCAGATGTCTGCCAGAGAGGCGCCCTGAGCGAGTGCCCATGAGGAGTCTACACCCCGAGTAGAGTGTGCCCTCACTCCTAACGGGCAGGGGCGATCTTGAGATCGGTATGCCGTAGTGACGGCATCCACGATCCAGTGCACCAGTCTCTGTTTGGAGACAGCCCTCTCCTTCTGCTGACCTCCAAAACAGACAAAGAGCTGCTCAAAGCTTCTTAAGCTCTGCGTGCGGTCCAAGAAGAGGCGCAGTGCGCGTACTGGAAACAACACGGATGGGGTTGGGTCTTCCTCCCCAGTGGGGAACACCTGCAAGTTCACCACCTAGTCTCTAGTGGTGGGAACTTTGGGCACGTAGCCCGGCCGGGTCTCAGGATAACGTGAGAAACATCGGGCCCGAGTACTAGGCAATCTGTGGACACGGAGGGTGCTTGTAGGTCCCCTATCCTCTTGTAGTGTGAGCGCCATCAGGAGAGCCGTCTTTATCGAGAGGTGAGAAAGAGCCGCATCTCCGAGGGGCTCAAAGGGGTGGGCTCAAAGGGGTACGGAGCGTGGATGAGGCGGTAGCCTTCTCGCACCACTTAGGAACCCAATAACCCGGTCGTGCTGTCCCAGAGGCATCCCAGCAACTGGGTCGTGATGAGCGGCAGTGGTGGCTACATACACTTCCAGTGTGGGGAAAGGACAGCACGTTCCCGATCGAGCAACTCCACGGGTCTTCTCTTCGAGAAGAGCACCAGGATGAGAAGACGCGGCACTTATGGGCGTATAGCCGCCTAGTGGCCGGGGCCCTAGCCTGAGTGATGGTCTCAACCACCACAGGGAGTAGGCCACTCAGGATCTCCTCGTCCCATCCAGACATGGAAGTTCCAGGGGGTCTGCCTGGGATGCCGTGGTAATGGTAGGGTATGGTAAACTCGATCTCCCTGGGGTCTTCCCATCAGGGCCGCTTTGCTTTCGCCGCGGCTGCTGACAGGGTGATGGTCTCCTCTTCGATGTCTCTTCCAGGGGGGGCCACCTGAGTGCGGGATGCCGGAGCTGGAGGGCGACAAAGAGGACTAGGGTTGCTGGGAAGCAGACGGTGCACGGGACTCGACGGCCGAGGGCGGCCGAGTCACGGCAGGGGAGGGTATGCTTGATAGCCTCTGTCTGCTTCCTTACTGTCGAGAACTGCTGCTCAACAGTATCACCAAACAGCCCCCCCTTGCGAGATGGGTGCATCGAGAAAGCGGACATTCTCTGCGTTACTCATCTGTGCATGGTTCGGTCAGAGGTGTCTCTCATGGACCACAAGTGTGGACATCACCCGACCCAGGGCCCGCGCGGTCACCTTGGTCGCCCATAGAGCGAGGTCGGTGGCGGCGCGGAGTTCTGCGTAAGCGCTGGGTCGGTCTTACCCTCGTGGAGCTCTCTCAACGCCTTGGCCTGGCAGGATGGCCATAGCGTGGAGAGAGGAGGCAGCTTGGCCCGAAGCAATGTAAGCTCTCGACACCAGAGATGTCGAAACCCTACATGCTTTGGACGGGAGTCTAGGTCAAGCCCCCCAGGTGGTGACCAGGGGGACATCGACGTATCCTCTAGCTGCCTCACCCTCGAGGGAAGAGAGGGTGACAGAACTTGTTTGACGTGGACGTGCCGAAAAGGGGGCGTTCCAGGTCTCACTAAGTTCCTCATGCACTTCCAATAAACACGGCACTGGGGCGGGCGCGGCTTGGAGCCGCGCTCAAACCCGAGGCACCATGTATCCAGCCGCGAGCGCCGGGAGAGGCAGTGCGGGCACTGCAACCCAACGCTCACGGCGGCCCGGGAAAGCATGACTGACATTTCGACGTCCGCTTCTTCCTGGGCTCGACCCCCCGAGGGAAGGAGCTCCGAGGAATCATCGTGTCCGAATACGTGGTTGAGGAACAAGACGGTGGGACCGTGTCCTGGGGAACGGTCAGACGAGCAAGATGAGATGCGAACGGTCCGTGAGCCAGTAGGTGGCGGATTAACGCTCACAGTAATCCTCATATTACCCCCGCTGCTTGCCGTAGCGGGCGGCAGGGCCGTAGTCCTGCCGTCACGGAACAGGGAGCAGACGAGGTGGTGGCTGAGTCCCGTGGGAACACAGCCACCCATGAACGCAACGTCTGAATCGTCAAATGCCCGCAGTGCGGGCAGGACGTATCCACAACCCCCAGCGTGCTGGAAGCAGACATCGTGTCCGCCCCCCTCCTCGATGAGTGTGTTGCACCCACGAGAACAGCGGGACATGCCACGCTGGAGAAATTTGCTCTTTTAGAGAAAAAACTCAAACACTTCTGGCACTGCCGAGACGCCCAGGGGAAGTTGCCGCAGGAAGGGACAGTCCGCTGTATCACGTCGTAAGATTCCAGCAGTAATTCGGCGTAGAGTTTGAAGTCTCGAAGTCGATCATGTGTGAAGGCTCCGAAGAACAAAAGATGAATGAATGCAGCACGCCGCCTCCCTTTTATACCCGGATATCCGGGGGCGGAGTCCGGCATGCAAATTTATTCGCCAATTTCATTGGCCTTTTCTAAAATAGTCGGAAGCGATAGGTTCTCAAGAGCGTCTGTCGGCTCGACACAACGTCGAGAGACCGACAGAAAGGGAATGTATATTAAATGATCAACTAAAATGTTTTGATAGTGTTTGGTTCAATGTATACTGTATATACAGTCCTGCTCACCATTATTGGCACCCTTGGTAAATAAGAGCAAAGAAGGCTGTAAAAATAAATCTACACTGTTTCTCCTTTTGAGCTTTTATTTAAAAAATATACAATATTCCAACATTTCATTAAAGTAAAACAATTTGAAGTAGGGGGAATATCACATTTAGAATTTGTTTTCTCTAATACACCCTGGCCACAATTATTGGTACCCCTAGAAATTCTTATGAGTAAAATACCTCCCAAGTATATTCCCATTGATATTTAAATTTTCTTAGCACACCAAGGTGACTAGAAACATGACGTTGTCCAGTTATGACTTCTTGTTGCACAGGAGAATAAATATTAGTAACACAAAGCGCCAACCCCCCCCCCCCCCCTTAATCATTTATCACAATGGATGAAACCAAAGAATATAGTTCTGATGAGCAATGTGGTTCTGTTGAGATACACAAAATACAAAATGGCTTTAAGGTAATAGTTAAAACAATAAACAATTTCATTTCCAACATCAGGGCAATGATCAAGAAGTTTTAATGGACTGGAGATATTGAAAATCAGCTTGAAACAGGATGTGTGTCTATATTGTCTCAATGCACAACTAGGAGAAGAATTTGAGTGGCCAAAGACTCTTCAAAGAGCACAGATGGAAAATTGCAGTAATCAGTTGAATTTTGGGGTCAGAAAGCATTTAATAAAAATAAAGGAAAACTGCACCTCCATCACCACAAGTTGTTTGGGACACTGTTCAAGAAAGAAATCTTCTGCTCTTATGCAAAAATAAACTGCACCATATTAATCTGCCATACTGGAACTTCAACCAGGACTGGGGTCTATGGCGATATGGAATGAAAAATAGTTTTTGGCAGCAATAACACAAGATAGGTTTGGTGCACACAGGGATAAAAGAATGCCCCATGTCCACAGTTAAATATGTCACCAGATCTTCATTGTTGTGAACCTATTTTTACAGCAGAAGTTCTGGACATTTTGTTCAGATACACGTCATCATGTTTTATATCAAATACCAACAAGTAAAAAAATAAAAACCTGACTTGCTCTGCTAGAAATATTATAATGGGTCGTGGTTAGATCGTCCATCAGCACATTGGTTCAAAATAAACATCAACATCAATAAAAAAATGGGTCACTGAACCCAAAATCAAGATCCTGCCATAGCCATCCCAGTTCCCTGCCTCGAACTCTATAGAAAATGAGTGATATGAACTGAAGAAGAGGGAGGACCAACATTTGAAGGATCTGGAGAAATTCTTTATGGAGGAATGGACTCAGATGACTCAATGTAATCTTAAACCTCATCAGACTGAAAAGAAAACACTCAGAGCTGATTTTCTTATAAATTAAGGTTGCGGGGTGAATTAAATACAAGGGTGCCAATAATTGTGGCCAACATATATGGAAGAAAAACGTTTTTTTCTCAATGTGATATCCCCCCACTTCAAATTGTTTTCCTTCAATGAAATGTTGGAATTTTTTAGATTTTTTAAATAAAAGATTAAAAGGAGAAACAATGCAGATTTATTTTTACAACCTTCTTTGCTCATATTTACCAAGGTTGCCAATAATGGTGAGCAGGACTGTAAACTAAGGAATCCTTAACTTTGAAATCAGTATGATCAATTTTATGCCCTTTACAAAGGAAGTAACTATTGTAACTGTTATTGATTTTAATGTGAAAATATTTTTTTAAATAGCAAAAAATATATTTAAAAAGTATATTTAAACAAAATCTTAATATGTTAATATAATTATTTTATATTGTGTTTCGGTAGTGAAAATTTTTGAAGAGAGGAAGATTATTTCCAAACTTTCTGAAATAACAATATGAAAATGAACTGCACAATTACTATAAATGTATACCTTTGATATTATACAAATTGCATCCATTAAAATAAATCTGCATGGCATGGATCTGTAGGATCTGTAGAACATGCACATCAATGTTTTTCCCACATTAAATGACCTTAGATTGTATTGTTTGCGGAAACTAAGGTCATTTAATGTGGGAAAAACATTGATGTGCATGTTCTACAGATCCTATATTGACTCATTGTTATCTTTTTCACTGATGTGCTGGTTTAATTCTCTAAATGTGAAAAACAAGAACTGTCTTGAGAGGATTGTTAACCAGGGAAGTAAAATAACCAGGAGTAAGCAGATGACTATGGCCCAGTTATATCATAGACAGGTTCCAGTGGTGTAAAGTATTGGAGTAAATGTACTTAGTTACTTTACTTAAGTATCTTTTTGGCTACTTTGTAGTTGTACTGAGTATTAAAGATATTAGCAACTTTTACTCTCTACTTAACTACATTTTTGAACAAGTATATGTACTCTTTACTCCACTACATTTGTAATGACTAATGCAGTTACACATTACATTTTGCATGGCACCTATCTTATAATTAATATTGCCATTTACAGGGTAATGAAGGTACTACAATCTTGTGGATTTTGCTCTAACTTACAAAAACTTGTCAACATGGCTTCTTTATATGAATATGAGTGCAGTATCAGGTAGATGTCAATCGCTGGCGGTTTACACACGGTTAGCCCTTACCCGCTATTTCTACAGTAATATATTGGCAACACTGTTGCCAGCTAGTTACTGTAGGTCACACATCTACAAAAGCTCTTATTTTTAAAACTAACTCTTCCTAAATGTGCTCTAAACATGTTTGCTCAAAATTTGACCATGTGGTGGGACTATTGCCATGAAGTGATGTAAACCAGTAAAAAGAATGTATAGTATTTCAATTTTCAAAAGTGCTCTCACACTATATAGACAAAATATTAACCTATAGAATGAGTCGGACACAGAGAAATGAACAATCCACATATGAATCTCAACAATGGTGACAATCAACTGAACAGCTTCATGCTGCAATGCATGCTGGGTACATAGTACAAAACTCATTCATGATTGTTTGTCACCATTGATGAGGTTTGTATGTCAAGTGTCTAACTGTGTCTCAATTGCAAAGAAAGATTTTCTGACAGAGATCTTTCCATTACAACATGTGATCACTTTACCAAACATATCTTAATAAATCTTAAATGCTATATTATTATTATTTAATGATTGAATTCTTTCAGATGTATCTTCAGTTACTAAGCAAACATAAAGTTGCGGTTCCTGTA
>NW_026634036.1:88239-111140 GCF_024868665.1 Triplophysa rosa
GAATACAAAAAAGTAAGGAAGGTAATAGCACCACACCGCGAACTATACATAGAAGGTCAATAACATCAACAGACAAGTGCTTACTGAAATATGGAGGAATAGAGATAGAATACACAAAAGGGAGTAGCACATCATATACATTTGATTTAGGATTTTGTGTGACCTCTTTCGAGGTCAAGAGAGGGAATTGTGGGAATATTTTTTAGATAGAAGTATGATTTAAATATCAATATAATCAATAAGTGTTTTCTTTCATTTGTTTCATTAACTGTGTGATTTTGTCGTGTGCTTGCTATCTTACTCAGTAAAATAGTTACTGTGGCAAATGGGGGTTGGAGCCATAAATTATCTAGATCAATACACACACACACACAAAGAGTGTTTTTCACAAAAAATGTTATGAATCAATCCATTGCATATGTTCTAAGTATAATCATGAGTTGTGATGTGTTTTAATGAATCATAGGATTAAGAAACAACGCTATATAATTAAAAACATTAGATGATTAAGTGTTTTCTTTTTACTAAAAGAATGTTAAGAATGTTGGTGTGTTGTCCGGCCACAATAAACTGTTTTTAGGAGACCACTCCTTGGGGGAGGGAGAACATTCCTAAGGACTGGCGATTGACCACAGGATATACGTTTTGAAATGTTATTTTACAGGAACTAAGAAAAAGGACTTCACGGTGATTGGTGGAAACGGAGCAGCACTCCTTAAAAGGCAGAGGAGGAGTCAGAAGATACGAGCGACGTCACATACTTTATAAATATGGGTGTTTTTGAATATTTGAGGTTGTTGGTTTTTCGGAGGTCGTCTGACAACCCAAAGCTTTGTTACAGCTTTTCACATCTGATAATAAAACCTCATATTACTTTTGAGCAAATTGTCTCTTCAAATTTCTGAACATGCAGGACTGCCTTTAAAGTCAAACACTGTAAAGTCCCTTTCAGTGTTATTGTATAAGTGTACATTTTAAAGCTACAAGAAAGTCAAAGAGTCCTACCAAAGCAAACACTGATCGCCATAATGGTGACTTAAAACACAATTGAACCACTATGAACTCGAGTTCAATCTCAATAAGATCCATCTTACACAGATGACAGAAATAAAGTGAAAGTGGTGTCTGTAATATGTGAAGATGTTATTGATGTTTGTGTTTAATTCTCCTCTGGTGAAATCTTGACAGATTTATTGTGTTCATCTGTTATTTACACGTGTTCATCTAAGACTGTGTGACTTAAGTGCGTATAGTTAATACAAACAGCCATTGCAGTAGTTTACTGTAAAACACCTACAGTAACTAGCGGCAACAGTGTTGCCAATACAGTATATTACTGTAGAAATGGCAGGTAAGGGCTAACAGTGTATGTGAAATGAGGACATGACTGCAGCTGGCCATGAGGCCCAAACCAGCATGTCCAGTGCAAAAAGGCTTTGACTTTTTGATTTTACTTAACATTACTTTATTTATCCGTTATATTGAAGAGACCTTTTTGAAGGAGTTTGGTTTACTTATGAGCAGTTGAGCTTAAATGAGACTTGGGTGTTTGTAATAGACGTACAGTAGGTTATGATGTCGGCCATGATTTGTTGCAATTTTGAGGTGTTCAGTCTTATTATGATTTAAGAAAATAAATGCGATTGCTCTCCTCACGAATCGACTGTTTCTAGTTTTTCACTGACATGTCTCTTAAGTGTTGAGGACTAGTGCTGCTTTGAGCCTACATTCAGTATGAGTAAAATACTCAAGTACTGTTCAAATCAGATACTCGAAGACTTTTACTCAAGTCGTTTTGAAATTGGTGACTTGTAACTTGTAATGGAGTAATTTTCACTGCAAGGTATCTGTACTTTTACTTAAGTATGGTTTTCAGGTACTCTTTACACCTCTGACAGGTTCTGGGTAAAGCCCAGAGAATTTTGTTAGACGATTCCCACCCAATGCATCATGAGTTTAACCTTCTCCCTTCCGGCATTCGTTATAGAACCCCGATTAGTAAAACAAATCGAGTTAGACATTCTTTTATCCTTTCAGCTGTAAAATTTTAATATTTAAGGTAAAAACTTTTTAGGAAGGAAATGGATTTGTTTTTTGTATTGTGTGTTTTTGTTGTTTATGTGAATACTTGTGTGCTGCAACAAAATTGCCTTCGTGAAATGAATAAAAGTGATCTGAACTGAACTGATGGAGGGTGATCGCAGTAATTCGTGCAAAAGGAGCCCCAACCAAGTATTGAGTGCATAATTGAACATATATGGAGATTTTTTACTTTTCTGTTTTGTAAATAATTTTTTGATTCATCTTTGAGAAAATATTCTATCAGAATAACTATCAGAATTATAACAAAAATAATCTTGAAATATTTTACTTTGTGCTAGTGAATCTTGAATTTAAAATAGTTTGCTTTTTAGGATTAAATTACAAAAGAAAAAGAACTTGTTCATGATATTCTTATTATATATATATGTGTGTATATATATATATGTGTATATCCATATACATGTATTGCATTTGCTAATGTTTACATTGCATAAGTATTTGTAGACTTGGGACACATGGCACTTAGCGCAAAAGCATTCCCGTTTTGCTTGTTGATGTTACTACACTTTGAGTGGAGTTAACCTGTGGCAAATTTATTGGAATGTGTATGATTTGAAGAGGCACACACCTCTCAATAAAAGCTGCAACAGCAGAGACTGGGGGACTCGTCAGGGTTAAAAGTAAGCTCAACTGCACAAAGATACATTTAATGAAAACCTAGTCAAGTGTATTCAGAACCTCAGACTGGGCAGGAGCTTTGTTCTCCAACAGGACAATGATCCTAAGCACACATTTAAAACAATGCAAGAGTGGCTTATGGACAATTCTGTCAATGTCCTTGAGTGGTCCAGCCAGTGTTTACACATGAACTCAATTGAACATTTCTGTAGAAACCTGGAAATGTCCCCTTCTAACATAGCAGTTTGAGAAGATCTGAGAAGAAGAATGGCAGAAAATTGCCAAATGCAGATGTGTAAAGCTTGTCACATCATACCCCAAAAGATTTGGGGCTGTACAGGCGCTTTGACCAAGTACTGATTTGAAGGGTTGAATAGTTACGCAATGTACTTATTTTAGTATTTCTTATGTCATTATGATATATGGAGTCTAGAATAATTTTAAAGAAATGCCATTTAAAGTAATTTAACATAAGACAGCAACATAACAAAATGTAAATAAAATGTAGTGGTTTGAATACTTTTACAAGGCACTGTACAGGACTATCACTGATCTGCAACAGCATACTTTCACACCCTCTTACACCCCATCATTTTGTATTGCCTTCCCATAAGGGCAGTAAATCGCTTTCCCGCTCTTTCTCCTTCACAACTCCTTCCTGGTGGAACATTCTTCCTAAAGCCTGGCTCAGACTACAGGAGTTTTAAAATCCTGGTTGCAGCACACACATAAGGGGAATCTTAACAGATTCTCTTATTTAAAATCTTAAACCTGGCTCAGACTACAGGAGTTTTAAAATCCGGAAAGATTAAAAATTCTGGTTGCAGCACACACATAAGGAGAATCTTGACAGATTCTCTTATTTAAAATCTTAAACAAGCTCACACTCATCAGTGTACAACTAAATTACACATATTTTACATATCCATAGGATATGCAGTTTTGTAAAAGGAGCTAATAGTAACCGTTTTAATGGGTTTACTATTTTTAGATGTTGACATCACATCTACATTTGAATCTCTTTTTCAAGCACTACAAAAATAGGTTTGCCCTTTGTAAACTTGCATTTATGAATGTGAAATGTCCAGATAAGAAAACGTTGGGGCGTAAAGTTGTGTTTATAAATAAGCCTAAAGGTAGCAAGTGCAAAAATAAAAATTTAGAAAGTTTGATTGGAAGTTTTTTTATTTCATAATTGCACATCAAAAGACATTCTAAGACACCCAAACTACAGGATAATATTAAGATTATCATA
Source organism: Triplophysa rosa (assembly GCF_024868665.1). Taxonomy (NCBI): domain Eukaryota; kingdom Metazoa; phylum Chordata; class Actinopteri; order Cypriniformes; family Nemacheilidae; genus Triplophysa; species Triplophysa rosa. The sequence goes on from NW_026634036.1 coordinate 92,216, forward strand.
CCAGAGGACGCCTCTTACGTCATCTCACCGGGAAACAGAAGTAAACAAAGGGACATCGCAAAGTTAATTTCACGTGATCTCACCTGGCAACGGTTGTGTAACGTCTTTGTCGCTCTCTGAATGATTCTCTGTCTGTCTGTCCAAAGCCGCGGGAACGTATTTTGAGCAGGGGGTGCTATAATGCTTTTTGCTAGGGCTGAAGTTATGACTGTGCTTTGGGCGAGCCGCTTAAGTTTAATGTTAATAAATAACGGAAGAAAAAAAATAGTTGCTGCCGAGAATAAAGATGAATGCCAATGTGATTATAAGATACAGCATAAAAACAAACACATAAACGCATGTTATCTGTATGCCTATAGCCAAATAACAATCTGTTGAACGAAACTACAAGCTGCGCGTTAGCAGTTAACTTACCCGGTACATTTAAAACCGACGCGACTTCTCCCCAGCTCTTTTCCTTATCTGTGCGGTTGTGGTATGTTTTGGAGGATACATTATATAGACAATCATGCTGTTGCCACAAGTTGTTCTTCCATCTCCGCTGTCCAACGTACCCTTGCAGGAGCTTTCGCGGTCGACATTTTTAAAGGTCTGTCAGTCACCTCCATCACCTTGTAGATGTGCCTCTCATTGGCTGTTGCGAAAGTAACAACGTCATCACCCCGATTTAAAATCCTAAATATCAAACATGTTTAACTCGGTCCGGTCAACCACATCTCTCACAAGATTAAAAAAACTACTGAACACCCATCTCTTCTGTGAATACTTGACAGACAAATGAAAAAAAAAAAACACTAACCCTCTCTTTCTCTCAACAGGTAGTGGTCTAGCTTTTGTTGAAACCAGTAACTTTGTATTGCCACCTATTGTATTATTGCTCCTGTATGACATAGTGTTCCCTAAACTCTTTGTAAGTCGCTTTGGATAAAAGCGTCTGCTAAATGACTAAATGTAATGCAATGTACTGTGGCTATAGGATGAGGCGAGATGTTTGCAAAAGAACTCACTTGGTTGCCTCTTGAACTGTACGAATAACTGTTGTTTGCACAATTTAGCTGAGATTTGCACAATTACAGTAGTAGGATGCAGGATACTCTGTTGTGTGTATGACCGTTCCTTCAGGTGATTATACATTTTATGTTTTTTTCTTCCACCAGACCCATTAATATTCCTTCAGAATACTTGGAATACATGGAATGTGTTGCATGCACTCTAAAAATGCATTGCTTATAACCAAACAGTTCTGAGTACCATTGACTATCATAGTAGTTTTTGATCAATGGTGCTCCAAAACAGTTTGATTCCCACATTCCTCAAAATAACTTCTTGTGTAATCCACAAGACAAATAAAGTAGGCAGGTTTAGGTTTGTTAAAGCATAATGGTGAGTAAACGATGAAGAATTTTCCTTTAAATGGATAGTTCACCCTCATTTCATTCCAAACCTCTATAACTTTTTTCTACAGAACACAGAAGAAGATATTTTGAAGAATGTAGATAACCTTACAACATAGGACCCCATTGATTGCAATTGTATGGACACAAAACCACTGTGACCTTCCTTAAAATATTTTCTTTTGTGTCATATACAGATTTTAATCATCCCAAAAAGGTAAAATATCCACATTTGTGGAATGATCTGCCTGCTGCTACAAGATCGGCAGATTCTGTGGCCATCTTTAAGAATCGGCTGAAAACACATCTCTTCTGTCAGCACCTGACCGATCATTTCTGACTTCTATATATTTTCTACTCTATCTATATATAAAACAAATCTTAAAAAACTTAGCTCTGTACACTGTAGTAGGCTTTGTGAGACATGTTTTATTGCACTTATGCATTTTGTTGTCCTAATGCTGACCCAATTGTTTACCCAACTTGTAAGTCGCTTTGGATAAAAGCGTCTCCTAAATGAATACATGTAATGTAAACGTTAATGGCATTATAATAAAAAATTATGGTAGAATTTTTATTGTTGTGAGAACTTTACGCTTTTTTTAGTTTGAGAAGAGACATGCACTATATATTGCAACTGTAAGGGAAACAAAACAAGAAAATTATGATAAAATTGCCAAATGATTTTTGGAGAACCATCCCTTTAATAATAAGCCTCTGTTTACTTTACTGTTAACACAGTTAACATTACATTTATATTTCTGAAATTGGCAGACGCTTTTATCCAAAGCGACTTACATTGCATTATACTATACATTTTGTTTCTAAGTGTGTGTAAGTTAAAGGTTCATTCATATGAAATATCTAGTTCTATCTATCTAATTGTTTTGAAAGGCCTTAAAAACAATATGATTATGTTTGTTCAAAGCCAAACAGGCTTAAGTAGCAGCTTTGTATGTTCAACAGAACATAAGGCCTTATTATCAGGGGTGCACATAAGTTTTTCTATCTGGTTCTCAAGAGAGCACCTGGAGATTCGGTTTGGTGCTCACATTGCACATAGTGTGACAAATTACATTTACCTATTAAAAATAAAAGTAAAAAAGTAGTTACTTTTTAATGAACAATAAACAAAATAATAAAGTGGGATGATATTTACATTACTTTTAAAGTAATAACTTTTAAAACATAATGATAATGTATTTCTTCTTGCTTTTCTTTTTACATTAGTAAATATTAATTTTCAACACCAATTTTGAAACCTAAAACGACAACCTTTTTGGTTTTTGGCAGGTTGCTGGGAAGTGCACGTGCGAACGCACATGAGACTTGCGGTGCGGAGCTAGGATCGAGTATATCAGAGAAACACAAGCTGCGTGCAAGTGTCAAGTTTAAACAGCTTGTCCTTTTAGAAAGTTTAAGAGAAGCTGTGTTTTGGTAGACGTGCAGCGCAGCGCAGTGCAGTTCCAGACATTCAAAGAGGCTGCGCGTGCCGCGTGCTTCTCTAGTAACGAAAGCACAACCAACAAAGGCGGAGCTACCAATACTCCGTTTTTCATCATTTACACCCAGGTCCCGTTTATCACCGGGAACAAACGAGATAGTAGATTTGGCAGCATTCAGTACAAACGGAAATCTTATCCAGTATTACATTTAGTCTAAAACAGTGATTGTGCATCAAAAGGTTTCAATCACGTCATTACGCAAATGAGCGTTCTAAACATATTTACAGAGCGCATTTTTATTTTTGTCGCTCATGCGCACCTGCGCACCACTTATATGTACACTTTACACACAATGTATGTCTCTGAGAACTTTGCAGCACTGACAGAGTAGATAACAGAAACAGTACACTGTACAATGCACTTTACGATCAGTTTTCTTGACATTATTACAGTTAGCCTACAAACAGAGAAGTTTACTTACAGTATACTGTAAAAATAAAAGGTGCCTCAAATATCCTGTTGTGTACTCAAAGAACCTTAAACCTTATTTTAAGTGCTTCAAAGCTCCTTTTCTCATAATAGGGTTATTGGTGGAACCATTTATAGTCTTTGTGGTTCTTCCAGGAACTAGAAGATTCTTGAATAACCCCACATTCAGTTGTGAAGTTCTGGAGTCACCTTTTCACTACACTGGGACCTCAAAGTGCTTTGCGGGTTATTGAAGGAACTCACATTCTAAAAAATGGTTCTTGTAAGATCTGTAAACTTGTAAGTGGTTCCTGGAGAATCTCTCTTGTACAAGACAGTATCTAGAGGAACCCCCCAAAATTCTGCATGAAATGGGGATTTTTAGACTGATCATTTTGATGCTTTATAAGAATAGGCCAAAGTTTGGTTTGTGGTCCCTGCTATGTGAACACACATTTTAAAATCATGCACATTAGAAAAGGCTAAGTGTTATTTTGAAAAAATTCAGCAAGCTTTTAATTCTTTTATATTTATTAATATTGATATTATATTAATTGGAGACAAAACTATCATTCAATAACTATTCATTCCATAACATCCTAAATCACTGAAATCTTTTGAAAATGTAATGTTGTTGTGTTTTCCATTCAAACAAACTGCAGCTGCTCTGTGTGTTTATTGTGCAGTCTCGCCCTCCACAGTACTGTGGCGCTGTTGGCCCAGTGTCGCAGCGTCAAGGCATGTGGCGCTTTCGTTAGTATTATGTGTGTTTAACTTTTTCCAGCTCTGCGCAGACCGATCACCTTATGACAAAACGCATACGGCATTAGAATAGCATCTCTAAAGCATACAGGGCAGTCAGTTCACAAATGGCTCTCACTGTGCTTTGATGTCATACGCCGTTCCCTCGGCGATCAAACATCTGACTGGCACACACGAGGTGTACGAGTTTTCACCGGTGTGTCCTCTCGCGCCACAGGCGGGAATTCAAAATAACGGATGGCAACAACCTCTCGACTGTCCCACTGGAGGTAAGTAAAGTAAAAATATATAAATAACTGAAATATATTAACTATATACTATTTATACAAATGTGTACTCTGACACGTCTAATTGTATGGCCGTTTTTGGCTGTTTAAACCGTTTACTTATTTTATACAGTGTAGACAGCGCTTGTTTTAGCCGAGATGCTAACGAATATAAGTTAATGATGAAGCTTGTGGGGCTAACGTTAAATTGGTGTTAAATGACAAACAATGACTTTTAGCCACTTTTAGCTATTATGTTCACTTTTAGTGAATGTATAGCTCTTTTTTTTCTTGTTGTTTGTGTTGAATGGTTTCCCCACCCATGTTACATAAATTGCCTGTAATTAAATATTTTTATCATATTCAGTTCTGTTTTTATCCTTTTTCCTCAGAATTTTCAGTATTTTCCAGTTGAGTAGACAAAAAAAGTATTATATTTATTATGATATTTTTATTGTTATGTTATTTGTTATATTTGCACATGTAAAAACACTCACTGACTAGGGTTGTCACGGTACCATAAACATGTCTTACGATACTATACCAGCTGAAGTATCTCGAAACCAAGTAGTATCACGATGCTGTGCCATATAATTCAAATCTATACACAAAAACTCAGATTTAGATTGAACATTTTGCATTTACTATAGTAAACTGTAGCCTATTATACTTTGCACTAGAATATGTTGTTGTATTAACTGTAGTAATTTGATAAATTGTAGCAAATACATTTACATTTAGTCATTTGTAAATACTGTAGTATACTTAAATATTTACTATGATAAGACTCAAAAACACTAGTATCTATGAGTTTTAGTAGTTTACTGTAGTAAATACTAAAGTACACTAGATCATTTTTCACGTAGGAACTAATTCAAATGTTGGACAAATTTAATTGATACAGCAGTCTTTATAAAGGGAAATATTAGGCTTACTTTAAATGCAGAACTAAAACGGCCAGTAGGTGGCGTCAATTTAGTTAGTGTAGAGTTAGTGAATCATTTAACCAACTCGTTCAAATCGCCAATTTGAATCATCAACTCGCCCGAGACATTTAAAACACACATTCATTTAGGAGATAAACACCGCAAAAAGGCAGGTGTAAGTGTTCAAATAAATATTAATGCGCATATGCAACATTAACTACGGTACTACGATACTACCGGTATTTTGAAGCTTTAGCATCGCGATGCACCGGAACACCGTGCAACCCTATCACTGACAATGAAAAAATCGGAATAAAGTGGATTGTTGATATAAATAGCCTACTGTACTCCTTAACCATAGACCAAAGCAGTGACTAACAGGCATTGTAATATTTAGTTTATTGTTACATTTGTAAACCAATTTGTGATGTGCTAAATGATTAAATGTAATGTTTTGAGATGTTATCTTAATCCCTCTTTTTTGTATCCATGTCTTGTTCCCAGGGACACCTAAGGCCAACAGCCACAGCTCCTGTTCTCTTTTTGCCATAAATACATATCTACTTTAGCAATACAAAATTGTGAAATGCACTATAGAAATTATTTTGACTTTGGATCCTCACACCACCTGGTAATAGCAGGAAACCCATTTGGAGAGAACAGCATTGTTTTTTTCTTGCTCGCAAGGATTTGCTTTTTGGCAAATTACAACTTTACCATGGGTGTAGGCCTTGCTATGAGAGACTACTTTTTTGCTGGACTTTTTTACAATTGTACATTTGTACAAAGTACCTGAAATATTTCTGTATTTATATTTAAAGTTAAGGCAAATTATTTGGTTAGTTTTGTTAAGATGTTGTTTTCATTTATAAAAATATCACCAACACAGTATTAATTATACATTTGATTTCATGAATTTAGAATTGTAATGTACAATATTTACTATTTTGTGAATATTTATTCAATGTAAATTGTTGTTGTTTATCAATAAACTGTTTGCTTTGTATTTGCTTTAAGTAGTATTTCTGCATATTAAAATATTGTGAATAGCAAGTATAAACTGTGAAATGGTGCCTTGAAGCACCCAAGATGGTTCCAGACCATTTTAATAAAAGGGATCCCCAAGAAGCCTTGAGGGTTCCTCAGAGAACCGCCCTTCGTGAAGCGGTGCCTTGAGTTTCCCCTGAGGGTTCCGCCGGTGTGGCAATGTGAAGAACCCCAAATGGTTCCTCAAAGAACCTTTCATTTTTACAGTGTATGAATTACTGCAGCACAAAGTTTTCATAAAACCTCCTCTTCCATAAAACATTTGAAATAACATAAGTCACCATTCCTACAAGCTACTTAATAATCAGCATGTCGCCAAATAGATAAGGGCTTTTTATATTAACAGCACCTATATCACTATGTTGCAAGCAAAGATGTTCATAAATGACCTTTAACAGTGAATGAAAATAAACCTCTACAGATGCAGACTGCTCCTGAGGGTAAGAGGTCCAAATTGGTATTTAAAATTATGTGGTAGTATGTTCCCTTACAGAAAAGACACCCAAATTTCACGTGCTTTACATGTGCAAAAACAAATGTGTGTTTTTGGAACACTTTTGTTTGAATCCCATGGGATTACATGTGCATCATATGGTGACGTGATGTTGAGATATATCACCCCATGGTGGACGTGATATCATGGGTTTTTACATGTGATTCCATGGGTTTCACTTGGGAAGTCACATGGGATTCACACAACAGTTTTCCATAAACACAAATTTCACATGTGATCACTTGTGTTTTTTGCACATGTGAATTTTATGTGTCTTTTCTGTAAGGGTTGAAATGTGTATTCTTAAAGTTCCCGGATGGTCTAGCTGTGTAACATTTAAATGCAAATCCATGCACACTGAAACAACTGATTTTATCCACAACTCACTGCAAGTGGGAAGAGTTTAGTTTTGCTTCACTGAATAAAGAAAAGCATGCAATAGAATTATACAGTACAAAAACTATTGATAAAAAAGATTATATTTAAGGAAGAGGTGTATTTTAGGATAATTGTTAGCGGTCGCAATGTGCGGTTAGATACGTAATTTAACAATATTAATTTGGGCACACAGTAATTTAGTGCTGTAAAATAAGGCATTATCAACCATTGATAAACAGGTATATAACAAAACACAATTAAAATAAATTAATTGTTTAAAATGTAAAATTTTAAAACATAATTGTAAAGACAATATTGCTTGTTTAACACATTCAGAGTAAAGCCTTTAAAATTAAATTCAGGTAACGTCAAATAGACACACCTGACTGTAATAATAATAATAATAATACATTTGAAAACTGGACTTACCCTTGTACATTTCCCATTAGTATCTATCAAAACCTCACCCGCCATTTAGTAGCCTAAAGCTGTTCTCAGACTAAAAGGGCAATAAGACCGGGTATTGTGTATTCGATTCCAACTTTATAGCAACCACGTCCCAGCGCAGATTATTTCGGGAAAGACGGCGTGCTGTATTATTGTGGAATGCTGCCCATTAAACAGAGAGGAGGGAGACATTCTGTTAAACCATTCGCTGCTGACTCAAGCCCTGCCCACAACAATTTCTCACAATTTTAAAAGGTCAAAATGTTAAACAGTACACTGTCACATGTTAACCCGTGTGAGTTAACTCTTTGTTCATATTTGAGGACTTTAATGCTTGAGTGTATGGTCTGTTCGATAGAGAAGTAACAGTTCCTACATGCAGTTTGTTTATTAATGATTAAACGTTTCTTATGCTCATCCGTACACTTATACCAGGACACCATGCTTTCTTATTTCATTCTAGTGGCATTTCACATGGATAGTAAGATAGATACCTTATGAAAAACTGTAATTTTTTTGTCAATAAAAGCAATTATTTAAAGGAAAACTGTAAGAGACAGTTAAACAGAAAAGTTATAATTCTGATGTGCTGTTGCTGTGTCTGTATTCTGCATATGGAGATGGTTGATATAGGAAATGTACTTAACACAAACAACTGACTGATATATCACTGACCCTTCTGCATGAACCCATATCTCCAGCATCTCATCATGGTTGAAATCTGAAATATACACATAAACTGTAACTGCATTGCCACAAATCGGTAATAAACTGTAAGCAAGCACAACTGTTTCAGGAATTCCGTGTAATATTTCATGACTACAAACTCTTTCAGATCACTACCAAACCATTAACTATGGATGTAATAAAATGCATGAATGTATAAACCACATGTCCTGTGATCTTAGCTTATCATGCTGTCAAGACCTTAAAAATTATCACACACACCTAATTTAAGGCCGTAATTAATGACAAGAATTAAAATGAACAATTTTCAATATTGTGTTATGCGTGCTTTGCATAAACGTATAAACTAAATAAGTGTGTTTACTCTCACTTTTGATAAGTCTTATGACTAACATTTGACAATACTGAAATAATAGTTCTGTGTTTGGGTTTCTTTTGGCACTCTATATTAAGTTGCTTCTGGCATTCTTAACTGGTTCCCTTTCTGTCGGTCTCTCGACGTTGTGTCAAACTGACAGAATGGGGTTTGTCTTGAGAACCTATCATCTTCTGAGTATTTAGAAAAGGCCAATGAAAATTGGCGAATAAAATTTGCATGCCGGGCTCCTCCCCGGATGTCCGGGTATAAGAGGGAAGCCGGCGTGCTCATTCATTCACCTTTTGTTCTTGAGAGCCTACGCATCTGGTGAGCTTCTCTACGATCTGGGTGATCATTCTTTCTGCTGGAATCTACGACATGGACAGCGGACGGTCCCTTCCTGCAGTGACTCTCCCCTGGGCGTCTCGGCAGTTCCGGAGGTGTTCGAGCAAATTTCCTTTTCTAAAAGAGCAAATTTCTCCAGCGTGGCTTGTCCCGCTGTTCTCATGGGTGCAACACACTCATCAAGGAGGGGGACGGACACAATGCCTGCTTCCAGTACACTGGGGCAGACGTTGTGGATACGTCCTGCCCGCACTGCGGGCGGTGACGATTCAGACGTTGCTTCACAGGTGGCTGTGTTCCCACGGGACTCAGCCACCACCTCGTTTGCTCCCCGTTCCGTGGCGGCAGGACTACGGCCCTGCCGTCCGCTATGGCAAGCAGCGAGGGTGATATGAGGATTACTGTGAGCGATAATCCGCCAGCCACGGCTCACGGACCGTTCACACCTCGTCTCGCTCGTCTGACCGTTCCCCAAAAAGACGGTCCGCCGTCTTATTCCTCAATCACGTATTCGGACACGATGCGTGATGATGAGATTTCTCTTGCAGCATCGGCGGGTGACGTACTGCCATCCGACTCCAACGATTCCTCGGGCTCCCTCCCTCGGGGGGTCGAGCCCAGGAAAAAGCGGATGTCGAGATGTCGGCCATGCTTTCCCGGGCAACCGTGAGTGTTGGGTTGCAGTGCCCGCACTGCCTCTCCCGGCGCTCCGCGTCCGCCCCCAGTGCCGTGTTTACCGGAGGTGCATGAGGAACTTTGTAAGACCTGGAACGCCCCTTCCCGGCACGTTTCAAGTCAAACAAAGTTCTGTAACCCTCTCTTCCCTCGAGGTTGAGACAGCTGGAGGATACGTCGGTGTCCCCCAGGTGGAGTATGCCGCCGTGGGGCACTCGTGCCCGTAGGTGGCGGGGGGGGCTCGACCTAGACTCCCGTCCAAAGCATGTGGTGTCTCGGCATCTCTGGTGTCGAGAGCCTACATTGCGGCGGACCAAGCTGCCTCCTCTCTCCACGCTATGGCTCCTGCCAGGTCAGGGCGTTGAGAGAGCTCCACGAGGGTAAGACCGACCCAGCGCTTATGCAGGAACTCCGCGCCGCCTCCGACCTCTTTCTACTGGCGACCAAGGTGACCACGCGGGCCCTGGGTCGGACGATGTCCACACTTGTGGTCCATGAGAAATTCCTCTGGCCAATCCTTGCTCAGATGAGTAACGCTGAGAAGGTCCGCTTTCTCGATTTACCCGTCTCGCAAGGGGGGGCTGGTTGGTGTTACTGTCGAGCCGCAGCGGCCCCGCTCACCCCCCGCCCGTCGGGGGGGGCGCGAGACCCGCACGCGGCCTCCCCGGAGGGTTCTCGACAGTAAGAAGCAGTCCTCCGTGCCGCAACTCGGCCGCCTCGGCCGTCGAGTCCCGTGCACTGTCTGCTTCCCAGCAGCCCTGGTCCTCTTCAACACCCTCCAGCTCTGGCGCCCCCCACTCAGGCGGCTCCCCCTGGAGGAGACAGCGAAGAGGAGACCATCTCCCCATCAGCAGCCGCGGCGCAGCGGCCGTCATGGGAACACCTCAGGGGGATCGAGGCTACCATTGGGCCCGACCCCAGCCACATCGCTGGGAAGTTGGATAGGGACGGATTCTGCCCCGTCTCTCCATCTGCTGGCCCCCTCCGGGGGGCTGGCGCCCACTTACTCTCAAAAAGGAGAGTTTCCTCTCTCTCTGGGTTACCACAGCCGCTCTCACCCTCTGCACGACGGTGAATGGCAAACTCGACGTTGCATCATGGCGAAGCGCAATGTCGAGTATAAACACCAGCCTTCAGAACTCTCAGTCAGACAGTGCGTCGAGCCGGACAATCGCCAGGCAGGAAAAACAGCAGAGCCGATCTCCTCCCCGGGGGTCCTCCCCCGGCAAGGAATCCGTACTGCTAGCCATCGAACCACCCTCCGCGGGGGCGATGAAGCAGATCAAACCTCTAGTCCCCCTGTGTCAGTTCTGGGAGCCTGGTCTCAGCTTCTCAGACTGTCAGGGTGGCTGAGGAACACGATCCGTCTCGGCTACGCGATTCAGTTCGCTACACGTCCGCCCAAGTTCCGGGGCGTCCTTTTTACCTCATTCAGAGGCAGGGATGCCCCCGTACTTCGGGCGGAGGTCACCTCCCTTCTGGTGAAGGGAGCGATCGAGCCCGTCCCACCGGCCGAGATGTTCAGCGGGTTCTACAGCCCGTACTTCATTGTCCCCAAGAAAGGCGGAGGGTTGCGCCCTATCTTGGATCTGCGTGTTCTGAACAGGCACCTACACAAGCTGCCTTTCAGGATGGTCACGCAGAAGCGCATCCTGGCGTCCGTCAGGCGTCAGGACTGGTTCATGGCAATCGACCTGAAGGACGCGTGCTTTCATGTCTCGATCCTCCCTCGACATCGGCCGTTCCGACGGTTCGCGTTCGAGGGACGGGCATATCAGTACAGGGTCCTCCCCTTCGGTCTGTCCCTGTCTCCACGAGTCTTTACGAAGGTCGTGGAAGCCGCCCTCCTTCCCCGTAGGGAAGGAGGTGTGCGGGTACTAACTATCTCGACGACTGGCTCAAGTTTTGGCACACTCTCGAGATCTGTTGTGTTCACACAGGGACCTGGTGCTCCGGCACCTAGATCGGTGGGGCTACAGGTCAACTGAGAAAAGAGCAAGCTCTCCCTGGTACAGAGCATCCTCTTTCTCAAGCCTCTTTCTCAATGTTACAAGCCAACTTTCTGTAATGTTTCGGGCTCCTGGGGCCTCCACGGCCCGTACGGGAGCCTCTGACACCTGCAACATATCTTACTTCTCTCATAGGTGGCTATCGTACGATGACCCCGGAATGGCCAGGGAGTTTTCCATTGACTCAGATTCAAATTTTATAGCTCCTCGCGGCCCCCTCATTCGGTTCCCATAGATTGAAGTAGGTACGGCCTCGTTATGTACAAAGTAATATATTGCACGTTTTGGGGATGTTGTGGGCCGTTTATTTTTCTGGAATATTTTTTGTGATTTTTTTCGAGCACTTGCCATACAGCGAGGGGCATGGGCTTCGAATATGTGATGCAAGAGGGTGTGACGAACTAGCATTCGATGCCCCAAGGTTTTTGTACAAAAATAAAGCAGAATATTGCTGAAAATGCTGGTCAGAGATTTATTTCTGTGAAAAGTGCATTTGTATAACACTTGAGCATTTTGACAGCCTGAAGTGTGCAAAATACCAATACGGGGCGCTTCTAGGATACATATCTGTAGGTTTGTTACAAGAAAATGGGTTTACAGTACCGTGGTTCTCAGTCACCTCGAAGTATCTTTTTCTTGAAAAAAGATTGAACCTTAATTTTGTTCAGTTTGCTCATTCAAGAGGGTCTTTCAGGCTATGAAATGAAGAAGCCTGCATGAGAGACTTTGCAAACCGCACTATAAATCATTTCCCTCGGTTCTAGAGAGCCACCCTCACGGTATGTTAAACAAGGGCCTACAGACTACTAGAATCTAAAGTTTGGGGCCCCTCGAGCACCCGGGGTCTGAACGGGAGCCGCCGACACTCTTAACTTATCTTATTCGTTTTCATAAGCTCTCGATGGACAATTAGGGTTGGGGTACAGAATGGTCTGATCGACCTGCAATTCACGTATATGTCTCGTCATGGGGCCCTGGGTCATGTTCTGGGGTTCCGCGCCCCTCGGACCACGTTGACCTCTCACTTTGCCCAAAAAGACACCAGCAGCCTACATATAGGTTGCGAATGTACGCTCTAGATACAGGGGTCAAAAGTTCGTAGGGTCTTAATACTCGGTACTGTATACCGTGGGGGTCTCCCAAGCCGGGATATCGAGTTCCGCGTCCGTAGACGCTTCCGGAGACAGATTTCCACCTGTAAAGCAACTGCCTCACGAGGCCTTCGCAGGCACAAGTCCCCATAGAGATCAATGCGAGGGAGAGAGATGTATGAAAAATAATAAAAAATATTAAATTTAATATCCCGACCTAGCCCTCTCGGTATGTCGTCGAGGGCCAACTGAATGCAAGTTTCTGTAAAGTTTTGGGCTCCTGGGGCCTTCGCGGGTGGTACGGGAGCCTCTGACACCTGCAACCTATCCTATTATTTTCATAGGTGCCTATCGTACAGAGACCCCCGAACGGCCCCGGGGACTCCGAATGACCCTGATTCAAATTCGTAGCTGCTCACCACCCCCTCATTCGGTTCCCAAAGTTTGAAGTCGGTACTGCCTCGTTATGTACTATATAGCACGTTTTGGGGACGTTGTGGGCCGTTTATTTTTCTGGAATATTTTTTGTGATTTTTTTTCGATCACTTGCCGTACACCGAGGGGTACGGGCTTCGGATATGTGGTGCGTGAGGGTGTGAAGAACCAGCATTCAAAGCCCCGAGGTTTCTGTACAAGAATAAAGCAGAATTTTGCTGAAAATGCTGTTCAGAGATGTATTTCTGTGAAAAGTGCATTTGTAAGCAAAATAAGCATTTTAATAGCCTGAAGTGTGCAATATACCAATATGGGGTGCTTCTAGGTTACATAGCTGTAGGTTTGTCATACAAAAGCTGTTTACAGTCTTAAAAATTGACCTTTTACAGTCACATGGCCCATAGAGATCAATGCGAGGGAGAGACGTATGAAAAATAATAAAAAATACTTAATTTCATAGCCCAACCTAGCCCTATCGGTATGTCGTCGAGAACCATGTGACGCAACTTTCTGTTAGGTTTCGGGCTGCTGTGGCCTCTGCGGGCCGTACGGGAGCCTCTGACACATGCAACCTATCCCATTATTTTCATAGGTGGCTATCGTAGGATGAGCCCGGAACGGCCCCAGGTACTTCGAATGACCCCGATTCAAAATCTATAGCTCCTAGCGGCCCCCTCATTCGGTTCCCAGAGTTTGAAGTCGGTACGACCTCGTTATGTACTCTATCGACGCTGTTTGGGGAGGTTGTGGGCCGTTTATTTTTTGGGAATATTTTTTGTGATTTTTTTTCGAGCACTTGCCGTACAGCGAGGGGTACGGGCTTCGGATATGTGGTGCGTGAGGGTGCGTCGAACTAGCATTCGAAGCCCCGAGATTTTTGTACAAGAATAAAGCAGTTTTTTGCTGAAAATGCTGGTGAGAGACTAATTTCTGTGAAAAGTGCGTTTGTATGCAAAATAAGCATTTTAATAGCCTGAGGTGTGCAATATACCAATGCGGGGTGCTTCTAGGATACACATCTGTAGGTTTGTCAGAAGAAAGTTGTTTACAGTCTAAAAAATTGACCGTTTACAGTATTGTCCGCTGTAAGCCTACGAGACTACTGTCAAATAAGTTATGACTGGTACTTCCTGTGGTTTTTCCGAGTCACAGGAAGTGCCAGTCGTAACTTATTTGACGGGTCCTCATAGGTAGCTAATGTACACACCATTTTTATGCTCCTGGAGCAAATCTTTGAGCTTTAATTCACGTCATGGCGAAGGACTGTGACTCTCATACACTCTACTGTAGGATTAAGCTATATAACTCCTTACTTAGGCTTATAATGACCCTTAATAGGCTTTGTCCGTTATTTACCTATGAGAACCCCATAAGATAAGTTACGACTGGGACTTCCTGTGGTCACAGGAAGTCCCACACGTAACACTTTTGGCACGGCTCCCATAGGTAGCTAATGGACACACCATGTTTAAGCCTCTGGAGCACATCTATGAGCCTTAATGCATGTCATTGTGAAGCGCTAAGCTTCTCATACACTCTACTGTTTGTTAAAGCTGTATAACTCCTTACTTAGGCTTATAATGACCCTTAATAGGCTTTGTCCATTATTTACCAATGAGGGTCCCAATAAATAAGTTACGAATGTTTATGCCACACGTAACACTTTTAGCATGTCTCCCATAGGTAGCTAATGGACACACCATTTTTAAGCTTCTGGAGCACACCTGTATAACTCATTGCCAAAGCAAATAATGGTAATTTAGAGGCTTTGTACATTCGCCACGTATGAGGGCCCCTTCAAATAAGATATAGATGTAAGAAATAGGTGTGTGTGACAAAGCGCTAAGGATTCCCAAACTGTAGCACAAAATCACAATTCACAAAAATGCATCCCATTCCTTACCTGTCACATAGGAGGCGAATTTACACAGTTTTAAGCCTGTAGAGCACAATATTGAGCTTTAATGTACATTATCATGAAGGAATGTGTCTCCATAGGCTTTGTTCATTATTTACCTATGAGCTCCCATTAAATAGGTCACGAATGTACATGCCACATGTAACACTTTTGGCATGGCTCCCATAGGTAGCTAATGGACACACCATTTTAAAGCCTCTGGAGCACATCTATGAGCCTTAATGCACGTCATTGTTAAGGGCTAAGCCTCTCATACACTCTACTGTTGGTTAAAGCTATATAACTCCTTACTTAGGCTTATAATGACCCTTAATAGGCTTTGTCCATTATTTACCTATGAGGGTCCCATTAAATAAGTTACACATGTATTGTCATTTTGAGCACAATAACCATGTTACAAAGCTGTAATAAACAGGTAAATGCCAAACTGAGTCACACACACTTTTGGCACGGCTCCCATAGGTAGCTAATGGACACACTATTTTTAAGCTTCTGGAGCACATCTATGAGCCTTAATGCACGTCATTGTGAAGGGCTGTAACTCTCATACACTCTACTGTTGGTTAAGCTATATAACTCCTTACTAGGCTTATAATGACCCTTAATAGGCTTTGTCCATTATTTACCTATGAGGGTCCCATTAAATAAGTTAAACATGTATTGTCATTTTGAGCATAATAACCATGTTACAAAGCTGTAATAAACAGGTAATTGCCAAACTGAGTCACACACACTTTTGGACGGCCCCATAGGTAGCTAATGGACACACCATTTTTAAGTTCTGGAGCACAATGTTAGCCTTAATGCCCGTCATTGTGAAGGGCTGACTCTCATACACTCTACTGTTGGTTAAAGCTATATAACTCACTTAAGGCTTATAATAACCCTTAATAGGCTTTGTCCATTATTTACCTAGAGGGTCCCATTAATAAGTTACACATGTATTCCATTTTGAGCATAATAACCATGTTACAAAGCTGTAATAAACAGGTAATTGCCAAACTGAGTCACACACACTTTTGGAACGGCCACCCATAGGTAGCTAATGGACACACCATTTTTAAGCCTCTGGAGCACATCTATGAGCCTTAATGCACGTCATTGTGAAGGGCTGACTCTCATACACTCTACTGTTGGCTAAAGCTATAGAACTCCTTACTTAGGCTTATAATAACCCTTAATAGGCTTTGCCATTATTTACCTATGAGGGTCCATTAAAAAGTTACACATGTATTGTCATTTTGAGCATAATAACCATGTTACAAAGCTGTAATAAACAGGTAATTGCCAAACTGAGTCACACACACTTTTGGAACGGCTCCCATAGGTAGCTAATGGACACACCATTTTAAAGCTTCTGAGCACATCTGTGACCTTAAATGGACGTCATTTAACAGTAGAGTGCCTCTTATACACTCTATTGTTGGTTAAGCAATATACTCTTGCCAAGGTTAAATAATACCCTTAATAGGCTTTGTCCATTATTTACCTATGAAGGTCATCATTAAGATAAGTTACGAATGTACATGCCACACGTAACACTTTTGGCACGGCTCCCATAGGTAGCTAATGGACACACCATTTTTAAGGTCCTCTGGAGCACATCTACGAGCCTTAATGCACGTCATATGAAGGGCTGTCTCTCATACAGTTAGGGCCATAAATATTTGGACAGAGCACATTTTTTGTTATTTGCTGTTATCAAATGTTTCGAGTTACAGTTTTATAATAGATATTGTCTTAAAGTGCACACTCTCAGCTTTATTTAGAGTGTATTCACATCCAGATTAGCTGAAGGATTTAGGAATTACAGCTCTTTATATGAAGCCCCCCTTTTTCAAGGGACCAAAAGTAATGACAGTGAATAAAGGCTGTTTTATTCACAGTTATGGGCTTTTCCTTAAATAATTTTGTCATAAATGAAGCATGTTAAAGGTCTGGAGTTGATTCTACATGTGGTGTTTGCATTTGGAAGCTGTTGCTGTGAACCACATCATGGGGTTCAGGGAGATCTCCATGCAAGTGAAACAGACCATAGTTAGATTTAAAAACACACACAATCCTCAGAAAGATGCCAGAACATTAAGAGCGGCCAAATCAACAATTTGGACATTCTGGGAGGGGAAAAAACACACACGCTGAGCTCAGCAACAAAACACATCCTGGCGTCCATATGAGATAAAGTGGTGGATGATGACATTATCCTCTCCATGATAAAGAAAAACATCTTCACAACTCCAGAATCCAAAAAATGAGCTTATTTAGGCGTACCATTCCTAAAGCCTTCAGCTAATCTGGATGTGAATACACTCTANGAAATTAATTTGATCTCTCCAAAAAAATGCTTTCTAGAGCTTGTTCTAATGTACCCATCCTATTCTTGAGGCTTTTGCACCTTGTTGTGAACCCTCTCTATTTTTTCCTTGTATTCTCTTTATTGTTTTGATTGACAAACATTGACATATGTACCTCTTGGAGAGTGTTCTTCACTTGTCCGGACGTTGTGAAGGTGTTTTTCTTCATCATGGAGAGGATAATGTCATCATCCACCACTTTGATCTCATATGGACGCCTAGGATTGTTTTGTTACTGAGCTCAGCGGTGTGTTTTCCCCCCCCCAGAATGTCCCAAATTGTTGATTTGGCCGCTCCTATTCCTAAATCCTTCAGCTAATCTGGATGTGAATACACTCTAAATAAAGCTGAGAGTGTGCACTTTAAGACAATATCTATTATAAAACTAACTCGAAAACGTATTGATACACAGCCAAAATAACAAAAAATGTGCCTCTGTCCAAATATTTATGGCCCTAACTGTACACTCTACTGTTGGTTTAAGCTGGATAAATCATTGCCAAAGCAAACGAGACCACTGACAGGGGTCTTACTCTGTCTACCTAATTTTTGGCCCTTCCAGTGAATCGCAGATGTGAGAAAACATGGTGTAGATGCACACCGCGCTTTTATGTGCACGTTTGACTCGAAAGTCAAAGAAAAGGGCTTTGGGCTGTTTAAGCGTGTGTCACACAGCCGCTGGGCTCAAATGAGGCAGTCAGCTCCGAGACGGGGTCCCCCGGGGCACTGGGTGGCGTACGGGTCTTCGGGCAGGCTTCGGGGGCATAGGGCAGGCCTCCCTCAAGTTTAGGCTGCAAGGGGAATGCGTAGGCGTTCTGTGGATGGAGGCGTGGCCAGCGGGAAGCCCCGCCCAAAATAGGCTACAAGGGGCACGCGTAGGCTTCTCGTGTACGTCGGGGTCCGGAGCCGGCCCGTAATCTGCAAGGGGGATGTTTAGGCGCTCTTCGGGAGGCCCTGTCGCAACCTGATCGGCGCGCGTGGCTTAGGCTGGGACCGTACGTCGAGTCGCCCCCTCGTGGTTCTGCCCAAGAGAGCGCCTAACCCTTCGTTCCGTGTCTCAAAAATTAGGCACTTTGGGCATTTTTCATGGGTCCCCCGGGCGTCGCCCACGCCCCATGACACTTCCGTTCGATCGCGGGCGCTCTCCCCTTCGTTTCGGCACCGCCGGGCGACCTGGGAAAAATTTGGGGGTGTCGGCGCGCAGCGTCCATAACTAGCCGTCCGGCGCGTGTCAACTAAATTACACGTTACGTTTGATGGCCTTAGGCATGGAAATGCAAAATTTACTTTCATCAGAGAACATAACTTTGGACCACTCAGCAGCAGTCCAGTCCTTTTTGTCTTTAGCCCAGGCCAGACGCTTCTGATGCTTCCTGCTGCTGACCAACTTTATGGTGATGCAGATTTCATTTTCCAACAGGACTTGG
>NW_026634037.1:0-1190 GCF_024868665.1 Triplophysa rosa
ACACGGACTGGATTGCCGGCTGACACGGACTGGATTGCCGGCTGACACGGACTGGATTGCCGGCTGACACACGGACTGGATTGCCGGCTGACACACGGACTGGATTGCCGGCTGACACACGGACTGGATGCCGGCTGGGCAACCGGCTAAGCAGGGCTGGGCGTCGATAGGACAGGATGTCGGTGGCTGGGCAGCGCTCTCTGGCAGCTGGGCAGCATTCTCCGATGGCTGGGCAGCACTCTCTGGCAGCTGGGCAGCAACTAGCAGGGATGCTGGCAGGGATCTGTGGCGGGACAGGACACTGGCGGCCTCAAGCCTGGAGGGGAATCAGACGGCCTCGAACCTGGAGGGGAACCCAGTGTCATCAACCACCCCACACTGATCCCTCTGTCTGCTGGGTCCTGATTTGGATGACATCCTGATTATCTACTAGATTCTATGACACAGAGCAGCGGATTCGTCTTGGTGTGTGCAATTTCCCCTGGGCGTTTTGGTAGCGAGCCAAAGGTGTCTATAAGAGCAAATTTCCTAAAAGAACTAAATTTCTCACAGCGTGCACTTGTCGCCAGGCATGTTTCGCCACTGTAATCTTGAATGTGACCACCTCGTACTTGAGTCTGACAGGCACTATACCTGCATCACATGTCTGGGTCACCAGCATGCTGAAGTACCGTTTGTGGATACGGCATGTCCGCACTGCGAGACATGTGTGTTCATTTTGGACACAGCCACAACATTGTCTGCTTCCCATTCCACGGCGATTGTGATATGGGGGTTCCCATGGATGTTAGCCCGTCGCAGCAATGCCGCGGACCGTCCAGGCTCCGTTACGCGCACCTAACCTGTCTTCGATGGGCGGCAGTAGACAGTAGGCAGTAGGCAGTAGTAGTAGGAGAGCATCGACTCCCCGTCGACAATCGACCAAGAAGAAGCGGCCCTGACGGGAACAGCCTAGCGAGAACCACGATATCGGGTGCGGCTCCTGCCATACCACCGCTGTCGAGCCACACTGGGACGGTCTTGCCACTTCCCACTTCAAGCCGGGAAGTGGCAGCCTTTTCAGGGACTGGCGCCCACTCTGTCTCTAAAAGAGCTTCCTTTCTGCCTGGGTGTTCCAGCATGCAGCAGCCTCAACTCGACATTGCGTCATGCCAATCCCGCAGCCCTCAGCACTCTCCACTCAACGGTGC
>NW_026634038.1:0-1189 GCF_024868665.1 Triplophysa rosa
TAACTTCTCAATGCTCGGTTATTCAACCCTGTCCCTGGAGGTGAGCCTAGCCGCAGTTGCATAGCCCCGAGCCCACCTGTACCGGCCAATTTGGCTCAGATGGTCTGCAGGTACATGAAAGTGAGATGCGAATTAAAAGCTGCCCTCACAGCTCAACCTGAGCGCAAACTGGCAGCGATGGGATTTGAACCCATGCCTCCAAAGAAACTGGAGCCTTAATCCAGCGCCTTAGACCGCTCGGCCACGCTACCACAGGACTACGGCTTCGGCAGGCCCTTTTTCGCCACTGTATCTCTCAGATGGCTGTACAGTCACAAGTTCAACCAGGTACAACAGCTGGCAAGTGCTTCTATGTCCTTCTGGTGCTCGTTACACAGTTTTGATGGAATCCCGCATGAAAGACGCATTTACAATAAGCAGAGATAGCGTGTCAACTGCACTTTGAGCAAAAGCAGGCGAGCGTACTGGCAACCAGCCATTAGGCTGGTTGTATCAGGAACACTTTCCATCTGTTACAGAGCCGCTCGAAACAAACACGTGGGAGTCTATAAAGGGCTGCATCGTGTTCTCTAACTCTCTGTTCATCCCATGCTACCGACTTGGGTTAAAACAACAAAGCAACTCTCGGAACTGTACGGCCGACAAAGGGAACGCCTAAAGCACAACAGCCGTAGTCGGCAGGGTTTTAACCTGCGCGGGGAGACCCCAACAGATTTCAAGTCCATCGCCTTAACCACTCGGCCACGACTACAACAGGTTCCCTGCCCTCTGGGCTTAACTCGTGCGGCAAAGCGGGATGAGCCGGCAGCGTAACGGGCGATGTAACGGAGACGTCAAAAAGGTACTGGCAGGATCACATCAACCACACAAACACAGCACGTGGTGTCCTGCCGTGACCCGGATTCGAACCGGGGTTGCTGCAGCCACAACGCAGAGTACTAACCACTATACGATCACAGCAAGCCACCTGCCTTGCGGCAAAGCTGCACTAGCAGGACTCCCTGACTACATCTGCAGGTTGGCAGGTTTTGCTGAGGTCTCAAGGAATTCCTGGTGCATGCGCTGAAGCAAAGCGTTTTCTTTTCATAACACAGGGCGGGGCCAGAACAGCTCACAAGGTAAAGGTGACTTTCCCATCGACCAAACAGGGACTTGAACCCTGGACCCTCAGATTAAAAGTCTGATGCTC
>NW_026634039.1:0-1188 GCF_024868665.1 Triplophysa rosa
AAGACCCTCCACTATTTCTGCGATAACAGCCGGCTGCCTGTACATTATCCCTTGCATAACATATGGAATGGTATGATATGTTATGACATGATATTTATATGATACGATTTGATTTGATACAATATGATATGGTGTGGCATAATATTTACATGACATGACATAACACATTTATACGATATGATATGGTATTTAAATGATACTATAATATATACGATATTTATATGACACGTGATGTGACATTTATGTGATATTAATGTTTATACTATTTTATTTAATTGAATTTATGTTAACTTTTCTGAGATTCATCTGAAAATAATACATGTCTAATGAAATTAGACAAATCAAAACTAGGTGCAACACATTTTCTAAACAAATTTAGTGTCAACAACTTGAATGTCATGTCCTTCCAGCGTTGACAAAGTACAGTTTTCGAATATAGTAACTTTCCCAACACTTTCATCATAATAAATCTGTCATTGAAACTGACAACAGAAAAACCAACAATATCCCTCGAGGAGACCTTGTCCACCGTTACCCAAATATAGTCCATTTCTGTCAAACACATTCTGAGACAGACAGCTCATGATGCCACTTATCACAGACATACGGTTGTGCCGTCAGCCAAACACTTTATTGGTCAGTTTTAAAGTTAATCAGACGGTGGCAAAAGTTGGAATTCTGTGAGAACACACATGAACTTCAGCAGATGAAGGTCAAACGCGGCCATGGCTGCAGCGAGGGAATCGTGGGAGATTTGTGGCAGATCATTTCCCACTGATAGGGAGGAATGAAGGCATTAATAGACCTTTGCCTCAAAATGATTTTTCTGAGGAAGAACAGCAGATTTCACTCATAAAACGCCTCAGATCTGGTAAATGCTCAGTAATCACCTTTCTGCCCCGTGTAAGCATCATCCCCCTTTTCATTTTTTCTCTTCCTCACATTTCCTTCCTTCTTTTTTCATCTTCATGAGCGCTGAGCTCTTTTTTCAGCCCACTTTCGGATTCCAGAGATGAGAGGGAACACTGTTGACACTGGGATCTAGCTATCTGTCTGTCTGTCTGTCTGTATATATATATATATATATATATTTCTTTCTTTCTTTCTTTCTTTCGTTCTTTATTTCTTTCTTGAGTTCTTTCTTTCTTGAGTTCTTTCTTTCTTGAGCTCTTGAATTCTTGAGCTCTT
>NW_026634040.1:0-1185 GCF_024868665.1 Triplophysa rosa
GGCTTCTTCAACAGTTTGTTGCATTAAATTTGCAGTCGTTACACGAACCAATCGTGCCAAATCAGGATTCATATTATTTAAGCACGTATTTATAAACAGTGAGGACATTTCACCGCCTACTGGAATACGGGCATCTTCTTCCCTCACACGTTTAAAACGAGAAACAAAAGCAGAAGCGGATTCGCCCTTATTTTGTTTGGTATTTGTGGCATGGGTCAGATCTCTACATGTCATGATACAGAAACGGTAGACTCAGATGCGGGTGAAACAGTACACTTTATTGTAATAAATAAAGACAACACAAAAATGTCCGTCGTGCCACCGGCCGGAGATAATCACGGGAGGGTGCTCGGTCTGGTGCGAAGTTTCGCAATGAGGAGACGCGGCA
Source organism: Triplophysa rosa (assembly GCF_024868665.1). Lineage (NCBI taxonomy): Eukaryota > Metazoa > Chordata > Actinopteri > Cypriniformes > Nemacheilidae > Triplophysa > Triplophysa rosa. The sequence continues at coordinate 389 of NW_026634040.1, forward strand.
CCCATGAAGCAGGAGCCGCCGAGCGTGACTGGACGGTGGATGTGTGGAAGGAGAGGTCCGGGTCCAGAAGCGCTGCAGGACAGAGAGCAGGGAATAGCAAAAAGTAGGCAAAATAGGAGACAAAGTAAAATGGCTTCGAGGTGCCACAAAAACGGGTAAACGAGACGAGCAAGACTAGGACTAGGACTAGGACAAAAAGGCTTCTACGGTACTAGACACGCTAGCACCGGGGCAGTCAGAAAAGGCGATTGTAACAAGTACGGTCTGACACAAGACGAGAGGACGAAAGGGGATAAATAGGAAGGTCTACAAATAAGGAATAAGCTACAGGTGTGAAGTAAACACAAGAACAGGGGTGAGTACTTTTTAGAAAAGGAGCTACGGGTGAGAGTGATGAGAGCCAGTGAGTGGGGAAATCCTGACAGGGAACCACGAGGGCGGGGCGAATGACGCAGACACCGGACACGTGGAGAGCTGTCAAATGGCACTCCACATGTTCGACAAAACAAAACACAAACCACGCAAGACACAGACCCCAAGAAGGCCAGGATCGCAACACTACAGACATGAGCACGGGCATCTAGAAAATGCTTAACCTGCTCGAAAAATGTAGTGACATTATCGGGATCGGCCCACCAAAATTTATGAGGGTCTTGCTGTATACCAGAGCCATCCAAGTCATCATTATCAAGACTTAAAGAAGGGATTTCCACAATAAGAGACGATTCAGTAACATCATCAGATAAAACTCGTAATAAGAGCAATCTATAAACCGATCCGCTTAATTGTGCATATTT
>NW_026634041.1:0-1184 GCF_024868665.1 Triplophysa rosa
ATTCTTTCTGTTGTTGGATTACTTGCTCTTGGATACGCGTTGCTGCATGCGTGTTTGAACATTAAAGCAAGCCATGCCGGATCTACTGGATTATAGGTACGTTTGTTGTTGCAACATTAATATGGCCATTTAAAATTACGTGTACACAAAACTGGGTTTAAAGCGTAATTCCAATGCATTGGTTGTTGAATAGGCATTGTATATAAATGTGAAGTGTATGTTTGTTCACAATCGTTTGCAAATTGGAAAATGAAAAGTGAATGAACGCTGAAAGGTTTATTGAGTCAAAGCAAAGCTTGACAAATGTTGATATCGAGTATGTAAAAGGGAAAAGAACTGTTAAGTTAACACCCAAAGCTGTATCGGAAAAGGTTAACACTTTACAAAACTTAAGAAAGGCTACATTTAAAAAGGCTCAGAAACTAATAGAGGTTGGTAACAGTTTAATGTGTGATGCCAGAGAACATGAACCTGAGATTTGCAAGGTCTTTGAAGAATTTAAAATAGTGTATAGAGAGGCTAAAGAGGCCCATGAGTCATTGTTGTTTTTTTTACCTGACCAAGAAGCTGAAAAACACGAAATATGGTTCAAAGCCAAGATGATAACAATCAATGAGTTCACTAAACAAGTAAATAAGTGCTTTTCAGATACATCACAAAGTCATAGAACTCTTGAAGTTGATGTAAATAATGATGTAGGTCCTGGAGACAGTATTTCAAATGTATCTTTAGCTTCCAGCAAAAGCAGTAAATGTAGCGCTCTCAGTGGTAGAAGTGGATATGTAACATCAGCGCATGTACAAGCAATGGCAGAGAAAGCTGCACTTATGGCACGAGTTGCTTGATTAAAAGCCAAACATGCTATTGAAGTTCAGGAGGAGGAATTAAGACGAGAAAAGGAACAGCTGCAATTGGAGGCTGAAATAGCCACTTCAACTGCAAAGATTGCTTTGTTACAAGCTTCTGAAAATCAAAGCAAATGTTCACAAAATGGAATTTCAAGTACAAAGAGAAAAGAAGGTGATAAAGGAAAGATCAATGTGAGTCACAACCTTGATTCTGATTTTACACAGCCCAGAGGTTTAAATCCTACTGCAAATGTATATGTGCCATGGAATGCAACGTCAAGAAATACAGCTGGAGTATTTGGTGCTACTGCATCACATGGTATATCCGATCAGAAC
>NW_026634042.1:0-33400 GCF_024868665.1 Triplophysa rosa
CCAAGATTCTTTGCTGACGACGAGGGTTTTATGGAACATCCGTCAATAGTTAAACAGTATTCTTGGTTGTTACTTATAGCAGTTTTCGGTCCAATAAGTAACACTTCCGTTTTGTCCGAGTTCAGTAATAAAAAGTTGTTACTCATCCAGTTTTTTATATCGACTATGCATTCCATTATTCGATGGAACTGCTGTGTTTCATGAGGCTTCGAGGAAATATAAAGTTGAGTATCATCAGCATAACAGTGAAAGCTAACTCCGTGTCGCTTTATTATATCTCCTAGAGGTAGCATGTATAATGCGAAGAGCAGAGGCCCTAAGACTGAGCCCTGTGGTACACCGTACTGGACTTGCGATTTGCGTGACACCTCATTGTTTATTGCTACAAATTGAAAACGGTCGGATAAATAAGATTTAAACCATTTCAAAGCTATTCCCTTAATGCCGACATAATTTTCGAGTCTATGTAGGAGTGTGCTGTGGTCAATGGTATCGAATGCAGCACTAAGGTCTAGCAGCACCAATAACGAGATACAACCTCGGTCAGACGCCAATAGCAGATCATTTGTAACTCTGATCAAAGCAGTCTCTGTACTGTGACATGCTCTAAATCCAGACTGGAATTCTTCATTGATGTCATTCCTTTGGAGGAAGGAGCATAATTGAGTTGAAACTACTTTTTCCAGAACTTTAGATATGAAAGGTAGATTCGATATAGGCCTGTAGTTCCTTAGTTCTCTAGGGTCGAGTTGGGGTTTTTTGACAAGGGGCCTTATAACAGCCACCTTATATGCTTTAGGCACATGTCCTAATGTCAGAGATGAGTTAATAATACCAAGAAGAGGATCTATAATTTCTGGGAGCATCTCTTTCAGTAGATTTGTAGGTATAGGGTCTAGTATGCATGTTGTTGATTTAGATGATCTAATAATTTTAGACAGCTCATCTTGATCTACGGTATAAAATAATTGCATTTTCTCCTTAAGGGCGCTGTAGTTAGTTTGTTCAGCGGGTTTCACTTCTGATTGCATTGTTATAATTTTTTCTCTAATATCTTGGATTTTATATGTGAAGTAGTTCATAAATTCATCACTGCTATGCTGATATACAGGATCAGAAGTCACTGACGATTTATTTTTTGTTAATTTAGCCACCGTGTTAAATAAAAACCTAGGGTTGTGCTGGTTTTCTTCTATTAGTGATGAAAAGTAGGCGGATCTAGAAGTTATTAGGGCTTTCCTGTATTTTCGAATACTATCCTTCCATGCTGTACGAAATACCTCTAATTTAGTTTTCTTAAAGTTGCGCTCCATTTTTCGGGCCGCTTTCTTTAGAGCCTGAGTGTGTTCATTATACCACGGTGTGGGGCTGCCATTTTTAATCTTCTTTAAACGTAGTGGAGCAACTTTGTCTAGCGTTACCGAGAAGGTGGAATTAAAATTTTCAGTGGTAATGTCAAGATCTTCAACGTTATTTCTCATGATTTGAGACAATTCGGGCAGATTATCGAGAAACGCATCTTTGGTAGTTGAAGTTATTGTTCTACCATATTTGTAACAATGAGTTTTATTTGCAGCCGTAGGCCAGTGAAGCAAACATAATACCAGATAATGATCCGAAATGTCTTCACTCTGCTGAAGGATTTTAACGTCGTCCACATTTATACCGTAAGACAGTATTAAATCTAAAGTATGATTACGAAGGTGAGTGGGTCCTGACACATGTTGACTAATGCCCATGGAGTTAAGAGTGTCTTTGAAAGCCATTCCTAAGGCATCTGTAACGTTATCTACGTGGATGTTAAAGTCACCAACGACAAGGAGTCTATCTGCGGCCAGTACTAGTTCTGATAAGAACCCACCAAATTCTTTAATAAAATCTGTGTGGTGCCCTGGAGGCCTATATACAATAGCTAGAATCAATTTAAAAAGTGTTTTATCTTTAGTATTAGGTGTTGAAACATGAAGAACCATGACTTCAAAAGAATTATATTTAGAGTTCGACTTCTGGGAAATGCTAAGAGAGTTATTGTAAAGTGCTGCGACACCTCCCCCTCTGCCTTTTAGACGAGGCTCGTGTTTATAATAATAATCTTGGGGGACAGATTCATTTAAAGCAATATAATCATCTGGTTTTAGCCATGTTTCTGTCAAACAGAGCATGTCTATTTTATGATCTGTTATCATATCGTTAACAAAAAGTGCTTTATTAGAGAGAGATCTAATATTTAGCAATCCGAGTCGTAACAGTTGATTATCTGTATTTTGTTCATGTTTAGTTTGTTTAACGTTTATTAAATTACTTTCAAGAGGTTTACGCATTATTTTATGTTTGCTAATCCGGGGGACAGACACAGTCTCTATTTTGTGATGTTTGGGGGAACGGATTACTACATGTTGTACATTTTGTGTATTCTGTACTGCCATGTGAGGAATGGTGGTATTTCATGGTGGTTTGTTACGTTTTTATGACTTACCATAGCAACTCCTAGGCCCGGTTTCACAGACAAGGGTTAGCTTGAGCCAGGACTGTGCCTTTGCTAAATTTGTTTAAGTAGCTTTTATAAAAATGCCTTATAAAAAAAACATTACGGATGTGCATCTTGAGACAAAACGATGGCACTGACATATTTTTAGATATTTCTGGGCTAGTTATTTTAATTTCAGACAGTTCAATCATTCATTTGAGTCTAAAGCCTTGTCTGCGAAACCGGGCACTAATGTAATAACTAAGCATAATGTTATACCTGCACATTATGTAATAAGTATTATATCATAAATGTAATACAATGTTCATTATGAAATAATTTAAAACGTAATGAAATCCTGGACTCGTAATGTAATAATATTATAGGTTTTAATGAATTTCAAGAAAATGTTCATTATGAACATATTATATTACAATAATGATTTAACACTTATTACATTATGTGCAGCCTTTACGTCATTCTCAGTTGTTATGTTATTAGTTGCTACAGTGTTTAATTGAAGTGATGTTATGATGTGTAAGGATGGAAATGTAATGATGATTTTTGTAATTTTATTGTAACCTAATTTACAGGGACATAACGAAGTGCTGGTGCATTGGCTGCCATGTCAGTCCTGGTAAGTACTGTATATGTAAACGTACAGTGCATGCTAACTTAATTCACCACTTTAATTTTCTAAATTATTTATTTTAATATATTTTAATTAATTTATTTATTTGCTTTGCTTACTTAACAGTAAGAAGACATGGCCACCCACCTGGGAGCCTGAAGATCATGTTCAGATTACACTTACTACGTGTTAATTACATTATCGGTATAAACAAATGGTGCTATATAGCACTAAAAGTGGTTCTTTGGCTCGTAATCATAGGGGAACCACTTTTAGAGCTATATAGCACCTATTGTACCTTCTTTTAATAGAACCTCTTTTGGTTTTCTAAAAAAATAGGTGCTATATAGCACCATTTGTTTTTAAAGTGACATAATGACAGTTTTTTTGTAGTGGACAAATAAAGGTTTATGTTTTCCATAAATTTAACTTTGTCTTCCCTTTAATAAAGGTTTATGTTTTTAATGTTTAACTTTGTCTTCTATTTACATAATTTGACCTTTAAAAAACACCAAATTTATGTCTTAAATATCCAGGTGCTGGAATTTATCCCAGCTATTTCATTCCCAAGGTAGAGAATCGTCATGAACACAGGCATTTTTAAATATAAGCCGTGTGTGTGTGTCGGTGTGTATGTACAGTATAATATATTCAACTTAGTTTTTAAGAGAGACTAGGCATTGCAATTTGTAACTTGTTTGGGAATGTAGGAAACTTTTTCCTCGTCGAAGCAGAGACCAGGAGACGTTGGGATATCTTGCATACAGAAGTCATCTTTGCTGAGGACTCGCTGCATCGCTGTAGTCATCCAAGTCTGACTTTTAGTTCAGTACAGTAGAGTTTTATACCTTTCAAGGGGGCGGGATACAAAGCGGTGGAGATGATTTACACAAAGCATGCAAATGCAATACAGGAATCAGCCCGTTACCGGAATTGTCCCAGCCAAGGTCTCATCAGCATAACAGTGTCATTCAAATGCATAGGTGCTAATCCAATCAGCCTGACAGTATTGCCCATACCTTCACGTTATCATAGAGACAAAGGCTTAGCTGTGCCTTAAAACTTAACATTCAACTTTAACTTGGGACCCTGCCCAATGGTCAGGAAGTGAATAAAGACAAAAGGGTAATGTCTCAGACATCTAGGCTGCCTGACTTGAACTTCTTAGAATGTAATCGTCTATACCTCAAAATGTGAAACATAATGTACATAACTTAGATATAACATTGTATAAATTTGCAATGCCACAGGAATAATAACTTAGCTTAACCCTAGTCCTTGTCAATTTAGTAAGTATATGGATATGAACAACCATATTCTCCCTGGAGGCTAGATGTACAAGGTATTGTCACATATAAGCATGCACATTAACAATGATTGCTTCAAATGGGCCCAGTGAGAAGAGTCTAGAGAAAGTGAAGTACCACTATACTGCATTAACATATACTGTAAGATATGTAATAATTCCATAGTAGAATTATCAAATATTGATTGGTCAAACAATGCTTGTAATAATACAAAACAGAGGACTGTTAGAGTCAATTTGGTAACATGATAATATGATTAATGATGAAATGATGAAAATACGCTTTTTTTTGCACTACACCCCTTGCAATGCAGATGGAGTGAAGGTATATGGTTTGTGATGTCAGCATCAAAGATAGTGAGCAACATAATAAGTGTATCAGAGTTTAAAGGCAACTGGAGTTTTCAAAAGATAATTGTAGTAGGATGATCATAAAATTTAAGGAGTGAAGGAAACAACCAATGTGACTGTAATGATTTATTTGTTTGCTTAGGCCAAAACGGTAAAAACAAACAACATTCTCCCCCCAGTATCATGAAAAACATTACCAAAAAAAATCTACAGAGAAGAAAACTGTAGAGGGAGAGCTGGCCATCCTGCCAAAATTACATTTGATTAACATTTCTAGATTATTCAAGATACCTGAGCAATGGAAGAGAATGTATTTCATAAAAGAGAAGTCACAACATGCTTATCCAGTGTGTGTCCCTGCCTGTCATGCTCAACTCATGCTTTCTCATTCTTCAGCTCAAAAGGACCAACAAAATAGTGTCATTGTTTTTTTTATAATTTAATATTCACTTACTATAATATGAATCAGTAATAATTCAAATGAATACAACTGCTCGACAGCCTGATTTAGTACTAATATTAACTAAGGATTGATTGACTATATTGCATACAACCTGAAAACATCATACTTATTTTAAACTATTAGGTTAAAACTTAATTCTCTTATAAACATTGATAAAACAGAACACGTTTTGGGTGAATATTTACATTTTCTTGGTTACTTGTATAAGGACCACTGTAACGCTAGCCCAAGAAATATATACACTCACAGGCCAATTTATTAGGTTCACCTTGCTAGTACCGGGTTGGACCCCTTTTGCCTTCATAACTGCCTTAATTGTTTTTGGCATAGATTCAAACATTCCAATGTGTTGGAAACATTCCTCAGAGATGTTGGTCCATATGGACATAGCATCATGCAGTTGCTTCTGTCGGCTGCACATCCATGATGCAGATTTCCTGTTCCACCACATCCCAAAGGTGCTCTATCAGATTGCACTCACAAACTATAGCCACTAGTCATGTATCTTTCACTGAAAACAGCAAAGTACAGCATTTGATCACCAGATTTTCCAAAATCATTAAGTTGTATTATCTGGTGTTCATGAATGGTTCCATGACATGCAGATAAACAAATAAATAAGTATTTTTTTGTGTTTTTATTTTTAAATAATTATTGTTCCATTTTATTACTTTTCAACATTTCGTTAATCTTATCAACCCGTCTAGGAAACCTTGTAATATTTAAATATAATGTAACATTTAATGGAAAAATGTATATAAAAAAACCCTGTATTTATTTTTATTTCAATAATGTATAAGATTGTCCAATTTAAATCAAAGTGACAAATAAGTGAGGTCAAATGTAATACCAAGGTAATCAAAAAAGTAGTACACCACATGTAACACCTGCCTGAATAGAAATTAAAAGTCAAGACAAGACTCACTTCTCAAGTATTTTATTTTGCTAATAGAAAAAAAAAACTTGTATGAGGTGAAAATGTATACTTAAATATACATGTTTTATATTACATATTTTATATACATGTAATGTAATAAAGGTACAGTACACACTGCAAAACACCCCAATCACCCCCCCCCCCCCCCCCCCCCCCACACACACACACACACACATATATACTGCATGGTCCCTTGTGAGCTAAAGAAAATGGAAATAACAGAAAATAATTAAAAGAGATGGAGGTTGTGTGGGTGTTTATCATAACTGCACTATTAAAATGCTTGGAGTTCACCTGGCTCATATACATACTCCAAAGATTCAACATTAGTAGCCAAAACTTGTACTGCTATATGTTCTGTGGTAACCTAATTTTATTTCCATTAGGATTGGAAAAAAAAAAATAGATTGTATGTTAACATGCTTAAAAATTGCCTCACGCTGAAATAATACACCATTTAAAAACAGTTCTTCAGTAGCAGTCTATTTTAACACGCTCATGTTTAGTCCTCATCATTATGAGTTTCATCAGAGCTGTAGTTTACAGCCTCATTTTCTTCATCGTAAATGTCATCGAATAGATTGTTTTCTGATGCCTGTCCCAGAACACATTGCTGGTATAACATTCTAGCATTATTTTGCAGAACATTAAGGTCTTCCAGTTTTCCCTTAAGAAGGCACAGCAGTCGACTGGAGCTCTCCTCTGATAGTGTAATGTCACAGTCTACACAAAAAAGGAATGAATACATTAAAGAGATAAATAAAATCAATCCTAGATGTTTTAATTACAGGAATGCAGTTATTGCATCTTTTAATTGCTACTCACTGTTATTTTTTATTTCAACAGAGAGATCCCTCAGGCAACATTCAGCTTCTTTCAGTGATTGCCAGTGTTGCTTGACCTCCATCACTAAGATCTGCTCCTCCTCCTTCAGTCGGGAAAGCAACATGAACCGGTCAAAAACCACTGAGTTGAGACGTTGCCATTACCTGCAATTAATGAAGGTTTTAAATGACCATCATTTAAACACTGAGGACTGTATTAACATCAAACAATGTTTATCAAATACATTATTTTAAGTTAATTACTACTGTCAGGGCATTCCCATGGCCATTGGAAATGATCAGCTGTGAGCAGTTCATCGACAGAAGGAAGCTGGTGGACTGACCGTTCATTGTAGTCCTTAATAGCAGCTGCCAGTGTTCACTTGTCTTCATTAATTTTCCTCCTTATTTTGTGCCGTCTCTTGTTACTATCTAATAAATCAACAACATAAATTATTATAATAGTACTCAAGTTCATTCCTTAGCTTTGCGGATTAAATCATTTATTTACATTTTTCTGACCTGTCTGATTGTACAGATTATTTTTTCTCAGCATTATGCTGACATAAAGGCCTTCAATTCTGCCCTCCAGTCCAGCGTCATCCTTTCCACTTGATACTACATATCAAACAAATAAATTAGCACTGTGAATTAGATAAATTCTGCCTTCTGTGCAAAACGTTTATAATGGAAAAAATGTTCTTTTATAAAAAATAAAACATGCCCTTCAAAATGTATTACATGCAGCCCACTGCTGGACATCACTGACCCACTGCTGAATGTCATCATCACTGACATTGAGCTCAGCCTGCAGACTTGCAAAGCTCTCTCTTTCCACTTTCAGCCTTTCGGTTGTCTACATACATATTAAAACACTATAAATTAATTAGATAATAAAAGTTTATAGTTTAGCAATTATGCAACAGACATAATTGCTCAAATTACATTAAATGTACTTATGTAAATGTCAACCTTTTTCTTATTATACAAAAGTAAACTACTGTGGCAGAATGATGCCCCAGTGGTAATTATAGGTTCGGCCTATTGGCTGCGCCTCGGAGAGTATGTAAATAGCGGACACTAGCTGGGTAGCGTACGTCATTTTCTGTGGCCGCTTACGTCACTGGAGCGCCGTTGCTGCTTGTTTCGTAGTGGAGAGTTGACACCCCATGGTGAGGACACGCTTTTTCTTCTCAATAGTTATCTCTTGTGTTTTTAGTGGCTAAGAGATATGTGTTTTGGCCATAAAGGGCTGTAGCAGGTTGGACTATTGCCCTTGGCTCACTGCTGCATTATTATCTGGGCAACCGGATGTGGACATGGTAGACGGTAAGCCAGTGTTAATTTTGACAGCAAATTTTGATTTAGTTTTAGTCATAGTCTTTTGACGAAAATGCAATTTAGTTTTAGTCACATTTTAGTCAACCCCATCATTTTAGTTTTAGTCTAGTTTTAGTCGACGAAATATGAAAAACATTTTAGTCGAATAAATATACATTATATTTAGTCTACTAAAATCTAAATGGTTTAAATCATTTACTTGGTGTAATTAAATGTTCCATACAAAGATTCAACTGTTTTGACATAATTTACTTCACCTTAGAATGAAATTAAACCAGGTCATTACCTTTATTTTTCAGAAAATTCCAGTAACTAGATATGCATTGTTGGAACACAGAATATTAGACCATGAACGACATGTTCCAGTTCATTCAATCCCATTTGACTCAATTGACTCGTTAAGTAGGGCGTATTCATTCAGTTCATTCAACCAATGAAACGCTCTGACAGGGCTCACACTCAAAGGCTATTGGCTCATGGCATGCCTATTTGAAGAAGAGCGCACTGTCTTTGCTTGAGACAGCAATGAATGAGAATAGCTTTCAAAAAGACATATTATATAAATTGTATTACATTTCTTTAGTCATGCAAACATGTTACATATTTGGTTGGAATGTACAGTTTGACTCACTTCATCACTTCTATAATCAGTAGAGGACAGCGCTGGTTTCTTTTGGCTGACTCTATGTTGCATTTCACGTTATGCAGCAGCTCGTGTTAAGTTAACATTGGCATATAAAACCTTTGAGCTTGCCTTCGTAATGTGTTTCGGGGTGACTCGCCTGCAGTCGCACTTCAAGTTTGCGGCGTTTTACCGGCGATCGTGAAGAAAATAAGACGCTTTGTAACCCGCGTGGAGACACAGAATACATGTGTGTGCTTCCCCTTCTCCCAGAGACTTCTCTCTGCCGTTTATATGAGATAAGCAGCACATGCGCGCAAACTGATGTCCGCCAGGTGGGACAAGAATATTTTCGTCTCGTTTTTATTAGTTGACGAAAATGTCAGTATATTTTTATTACAGTTTTCGTTATAATGCATTCATTTTTATTTAGTTATCGTCTCGTTTTCGTCAGTGAAAACATGTCGTTAACGAATACTTTTCGTCATAGTTTTCGTTAACGAAATTAACACTGCGGTAAGCACTTTGTTTTAAACCGAGCTGATGTGGTTAGTTCCAATTAACTCTGCGCTAACATGTGCATCATATGCAGTTGATCCGTGTGCCGCCGATGACATTACCAAATAAACTGCTGCACGTTGAGTAGAACCCCGCTGTAGCGGTTCGGACGGCGTCGTTGTTGATAGTTGGTATGTATCTTGGCTGGGCATGGGTCAAGGGAGAATTCAATAACCATGTAACATCTTATTTTATGCTTTAGGGGTGTTGTGAGCTTCACGTCTGTGTGTTAACCTTGCTGCTTCATGCTCTCACCGGGGCGTTGCTGTTCTGTTTCCAGAGTGTCTGTTCCTGTGTGACGACTTTTAGTGTGGGTGTGTCACCCCGATCACCCCTTGTTGTCACTAGCTATAGGCGACCACCTCTTTTAATTATTAAAGAGATATTTTCTTTTTCCTTTTTTTGAGTGGGCCCTAGCCCCTTTGGTGGCCCTGTGCCTGTTCAGAAAGTTTGTGCAGTGTAATCAATGTCAAGCCAATTATTCTAATCAATTTTAATGGTAATGTGTAGTTCCCTTTCTGTTGGTCTCTCGACGTTGTGTCGAACCGACAGATTGGGGTTTGTCTCGAGAACCTATCATCTTCTGAGTATTTAGAAAAGTCCAATGAAAATTGGCGAATGAAATTTGCATGCCGGACTCCTCCCCAGACGTCCGGGTATAAGAGGGAAGCCGGCGTGCTCATTCATTCACTTTTTGGTCTGAGGAGCCTGAAGGAGGAGCCTGAGGAGCCTTTCTGTCGGTCTCTCAACGTTGTGTCAAACCGACAGATTGGGGTTCCTATGGAAAACGCCACAGCACTGAGCCGCGTCACAATCTCTAGCGGAGAGATGCTGACTGGCCTGGGCGAGTCAGACGTGAGCGCTAGCCGAAATTGTAACCATCCAGTGGAGAGGTAGGTGGTCCCAGAGCTTTTTCAAAAAGTTGGGAAGGCCCTGCCACCGGCCGTCACGGCTTCCCAGCCCTCCCTTCTGCTGACTTCCAAAACAGACAAAGAGCTGCTCAGAGCTTCTGAAGCTTCTGCGTGCTGTCCAAGTAGAGGCGCAGTGCGCGTACTGGACACAACACGGATGGGGTTCACCACCTGGTCTCTCGGGAGAGTGGTGGGAACTTTGGGCACGTAACCGGGACGGGGTCTCAGGATAACGTGAGAACCCCGGGCCCGAGTTCTAGGCAATCTCAACTCAACTCAACTTTATTTATATAGCGCTTTTACAATTTTCATTGTTACAAAGCAGCTGTACATGAGACACATTGACTACAAGCAAAACAATCAACGTTGTACCTGCAAAAACAAGAAAAGGTTGAAAACACAGACACACCCACACACAAAACACTCCACACACACAACACGCACCAACACACACAGACACAGAGACACACACACACACACGTACGTACACAGACAAGTACGCACACACACACACGCTCAGTGAGAGCACACATTTAGGATAAAGGAGAGAGAAGCACAGGTCAAGTATAACAGATAATAAATTCCTATATGCAATATTAATTAAGTAAAACTTTAAGATTCTAAAGCAGCCCCCCCGGTCAGGCAGATAGTGCAAAAACAGTATGCAAACGGTGGCGAGGAACCCAAAACTCTAATCGAGAAAAAAAACCTCAGGAGAACCCAGGCCCAACCAGGGGATTCCAGTTCCCCTCTGGCAAAAGCTGCTGCCTCTGCACAAGCTCCAGAGAACTTGCACAACAAGGCTAAATAAAATAAATAAACTTAATAATAAAATAAATTATAGTTTAAGATTATCATTAATAATCTAATAGCATTTGAAGTTTTGTGGTGAAGACATGTCAAGAGACCGCGTCCTTCTTTATCCAGCTCTATCATCTCAGCTCTTGTCAGGTCCCCACTTCCCATTCTCCGCTCTACCATCAGGTCAGGCCATGAACTGCATCCTGCTCGCTGTGGTAACCTTGGAACAATGAGACAAGACTGGCTGAGAGTAGAGTACTGTTCTGTACTCTTTGATGCAACAAGTACATCAGTTGTGTTTTTGGTTCCGGTTGATCTAACTAATGCAGCCTAAACCCTCTGAAGATTTATATTATGGAAGAGTAGTGTATGCAAGATTAAAAAGATGCGTCTTTAGTCTAGATTTAAACTGACAGAGTGTGTCTGCCTCCCGGACAGTGCAGGGAAGACTATTCCAAAGTTTAGGCGCTAGATAGGAAAAGGATCTACCACCTGCACTTGATTTTGAAATTCTAGGTATTACCAACTGACAGGACGCCTGAGAGCGTAATGCACGTGAAGGACTGTAATACAAAAGGAGTTCATTCAAGTACTGAGGAGCTAAACCATGTAAGGCTTTATAGGTAATAAGCAAGATTTTAAAGTTAACGCGATGCTTTATAGGTAACCAGTGCAAGGTTGACAGAACCGGGCTAATATGTTCATACTTTTTTGTACGTGTAAGAACTCGAGCTGCCGCGTTTTGGACCAATTGGAGTTTTTGTAATAAGCCTGCAGGGCAACCACCTAACAGTGCATTACAGTAATCTAGTCTTGATGTCATGAATGCATGAATTAACTTCTCTGCATCTGAGATTGACAGCATATGACGTAGTTTAGATATATTCTTAAAATGGAAAAACGCAATTTTACAGGTGTTGGCGACGTGGCTCTCAAATGACAGATTACTATCGAATAGAACGCCAAGATTCTTTGCTGACGACGAGGGTTTTATGGAACATCCGTCAATAGTTAAACAGTATTCTTGGTTGTTACTTATAGCAGTTTTCGGTCCAATAAGTAACACTTCCGTTTTGTCCGAGTTCAGTAATAAAAAGTTGTTACTCATCCAGTTTTTTATATCGACTATGCATTCCATTATTCGATGGAACTGCTGTGTTTCATGAGGCTTCGAGGAAATATAAAGTTGAGTATCATCAGCATAACAGTGAAAGCTAACTCCGTGTCGCTTTATTATATCTCCTAGAGGTAGCATGTATAATGCGAAGAGCAGAGGCCCTAAGACTGAGCCCTGTGGTACACCGTACTGGACTTGCGATTTGCGTGACACCTCATTGTTTATTGCTACAAATTGAAAACGGTCGGATAAATAAGATTTAAACCATTTCAAAGCTATTCCCTTAATGCCGACATAATTTTCGAGTCTATGTAGGAGTGTGCTGTGGTCAATGGTATCGAATGCAGCACTAAGGTCTTGCAGCACCAATAACGAGATACAACCTCGGTCAGACGCCAATAGCAGATCATTTGTAACTCTGATCAAAGCAATCTCTGTACTGTGACATGCTCTAAATCCAGACTGGAATTCTTCATTGATGTCATTCCTTTGGAGGAAGGAGCATAATTGAGTTGAAACTACTTTTTCCAGAATTTTAGATATGAAAGGTAGATTCGATATAGGCCTGTAGTTCCTTAGTTCTCTAGGAACTTAGTTCTCTAGGAACTAGCAATCTGTGGACACGGAGAGTGCTTGCAGGTCCCCTACCCTCTTGGAGGTGAGCGCCATCAGGAGAGCCGTCTTTATCGAGAGGTGAGAAAGAGCGGCAGCTCTGAGAGGCTCGAAGGGGGCGGGGCCTCTTGAGGCCTGCCACCTAGGTCGCAAGAGGGTACGGAGCGCGGATGAGGCGGTCGCCTTCTCGCACCCCTTAGGAACCTAATGACCAGGTCGTGCTGCCCCAGAGGCTTCCCAGCAACTGGGTCGTGATGAGCGGCTGTAGCGGCTACATACACTCCCAGTGTGGAGGGTGGAGAGGTTACACCACAGTCTCTCTTGAGGAAGGGACAGCCCGTTCCCGATCGAGCAACTCCGCGGGTCTTCTCGCCGAGAAGAGCACCAGGACGAGAAGAGGCGCCACTTATGGGCGTATAGCCGCCTAGTGGCCGAGGCCCTAGCCTGAGTGATGTCCCAACCAGACAGGGGGTGGGCCACTCAGGATCTCTTCGTCCCGTCCAGACATGGAGGTTCCAGGGTTCTGTCTGGAATGCCGTAACGTGCACCTTCCCCTGGGAAAGCAGGTCCTTCGCCAGAGGGAGAGGCCAGGGGGAAGTTGTTGTCAAGAGCCTTAGCTCCGAGAACCAAGTCCTGGTTAGGCCAATGGGGAGTAACTAGTACCACTTGATGCTCCTCTTCCCTGGCCTTCCACAAGACCTGTGCAATGAGGCTCACTGGGGGAAGGCGTAGTTCCGCATGTCCCACGGCCAGCTGTGCGCAAGGGCATTCGTGCCGAGGGGTGCCTCAGTCAGGGAGTACCAAAGTGGACAATGGTTGGAGTCCGGGGAGGCAAACAGTTTGTGCCTGGCCAAACTGCTCCCAAATGAGCCGGACTGCACGGGGAGTTGCCGCCCTCCGCGAGGTGTCGACTGACGAGAGAGCGCATTGGCTGTCTGGTTCAGGATGCCTGGGATGTGTGTGGCTCACAGGGAACTGGTCACCTGCTGACTCCAGAGGAGGAGGCGCCGGGCGAGTCGTGTTAGCTGCCGTGAGCGAATGCCACCCTGACGATTGATATACGCCATGGCAGCTGTGCTGTCCGACCGGACCAGCATGTGCTTGTCCTGCACGAGAGGTAGTAGCCTCCTCAGTGCAAGTAGCACAGCCAACAACTCTAGGTAGTTGATATGCCAACGCAGGCGGGGGCCCGTCCACCGCCCCGACACTGCATGCCCGTTGCACACGGCACCCAACCGTGCAGGGAGGCATCCACGACGTGCCTGACCCCTGCCCTAAAGGGACCCTTGCCTCTAAGGGGACCCTTGAAATTGTTTCAGGGGGACTGACTGACTGAGCGCAGTCGCGCTGTAATGGAGACAGAGTTGAGTTCCATACCAAGAAAGAGGATGCTCTGCACCGGGGAGAGCTTGCTCTTTTCTCAGTTGACCTGTAGCCCCAACCGATCTAGGTGCCGAAGCACCAGGTCCCTGTGTGTACACAACAGATCTCGAGAGTGAGCCAAGAAGAGCCAGTGGTCGAGATAGTTTAGTACCCGCACACCTCCTTCCCTGAGGGGAAGGAGGGCGGCTTCCACGACCTTAGTAAAGACCCGTGGAGACAGGGACAGACCGAAGGGGAGGTCCCTGTACTGATATGCCCGTCCCTCGAATGCGAACCGTACGAATGGCCGATGTCAAGGGAGGATCGAGACATGAAAGTACGCGTCCTTCAGGTCGATTGCCATGAACGAGTCCTGACACCTGGCGGACGTCAGGATGCGCTTCTGCGTGATCATCCTGAAAGGCAGCTTGTATAGGTGCCTGTTCAGAACACACAGATCCAAGATAGGGCGCAACCCCCTGCCTTTCTTGGGGACAATGAAGTACGGGCTGCAACACCCGTTGAACATCTCGGCTGGTGGGACGGGCTCGATCGCTCCCTTCGCCAGAAGGGTGGCGACCTCGACCCAAAGTACGGGAGCATCCTTGCGTCTGACTGAGGTATATAGGATGCCCTGAAACTTGGGTGGGCGTGTGGCTAACTGGATAGCGTAGCCGAGACGGATTGTCTTCCCTAGCCAGCCTGACAGTCTGGGAAGCCGGAGCCAGGCTCCCAAAACTGTGACAGGGGGACTAAAGGTTCGATCTTCTTCATCGTCCCCCCGGGGGTGGTTCGATGGCTAGCAGTATGGATTCCTTGCCGGGGGAGGTCCCCCGGGGAGGAGATCGGCTCTGCTGTTTTTCCTGCCTGGCGACTGAGAGTGCTGAGGGCTGGTGTTTATACTCGACATTGCGCTTTGCCGTGACGCAACGTCGAGTTGCCGTCCAATGTCGTGCCGAGAGAGAGGAAACTCTCTTTTTGAGAGTAAGTGGGCGCTAGCCCCCCAGAGGGGGCCAGCAGATTGTGAGACGGGGCAGGATCCGTCCCTATCTGATTTCCCAGCGATGTGGCTGGGGTCGGGCCCAATGGTAGCCTCGATCCCCCTGAGGTGTTCCCATGAGGGCCGCTTCTGCTTTCGCCGCGGCTGCTGATGGGGCGATGGTCTCCTCTTCGCTGTCTCTTCCAGGGTGGCCGCCTGAGTGGGGGGCGCCAGAGCTGGGGGGCGTCGAAGAGGACCAGGGCTGCTGGTAAGCAGACAGTGCACGGACCGAGGCGGCCGAGGTGGCCGAATCGCAGCACGGGGGGACTGCTTCTTTACTGTCGAGAACTGTGGCTCGACAGTATCATCAACCAGCCCCCACCCCCCCCCCCCCCCCCCCCTTGCGAGACGGGTGCGTCGAGAAAGCGGACCTTCTTGGCGTTACTCTACTGCGCAAGTTTTGGCCAGAGGAGTTTCTCATGAACCATAAGTGTGGACATCGTCCGACCCAGGGCCCGCATGGTCACCTTGGTTGCCCGTAGAGCGAGGTCGGTGGCGGCGCAGAGTTCCTGCATAAGCATTGGGTCGGTCTTACCCTCGTGGAGCTCTCTCAATGCCCTGGCCTGGCAGGAGCAATAGAGTGGAGAGAGGAGGCAGCTTGGTCCGCCGCAATGTAAGCTCTCGACACCAGAGATGCCGAGACCCCACATGCTTTGGACGGGAGTCTAGGTCAAGCCCCCCCCCCCCCAGGTGGCCTAAGTTCCTCATGCACTTCCCATAAACACGTCACTGGAGGCAGGTGCGGCTTGGAGCCGCACTCAAACCCGAGGCGCCATGTAGACAGCCGCGAGCGCTGCGAGAGGCAGTGCGGGCACTGCAACCCAACACTCACGGCGGCCCGGGAAAGCATGGCTGATATTTCGACGTCCGCTTCTTCCTGGGCTCTACCCCCCGAGGGAGGGAGCCCGAGGAATCATCAGAGTCGGATGGCAGTACGTCACCCCCCGATGCTGCAAGAGACATCTCATCATCACGCATCGTGTCCGAATACGTGATTGAGGAATAAGACGGTGGGACCGTCTCCTGGGGAACGGTCAGACGAGCGAGACGAGGTCCGAATGGTCCGTGAGCCAGTGGCTGGCGGATTATCACTCACAGTAATCCTCATATCACCCTCGCTGCTTGCCGTAGCGGATGGCAGGGCCGTAGTCCTGCCGCCACAGAACGGGGAGCAAACGAGGTGGTGGCTGAGTCCCGTGGGAACACAGCTCGAACACCTCCGGAACTGCCGTGACGCCCAGGGGAGAGTCACTGCAGGAACGGACCATCCGCTGCACCACGTCGTAGATTCCAGCAGAAAAATTATCACCAAAGACCGTAGAGAAGCTCATCAGATGCGTATGCTCTGAAGAACAAATGGTGAATGAATGAGCACGCCGGCTTCCCTCATATACCCGGACGTCTGGGGACGAGTCCGGCATGCAAATTTCATTCACCAATTTTCATTGGCCTTTTCTAAATACTCAGAAGATGATAGATTCTCGAGACAAACCCCAATCTGTCGGTTCGACACAACGTCGAGAGACCAACAGAAAGGGAACTACACATTACCATTCAAATTGATTAGAATAATTGGCTTGCCATTGATTACACTGCACAAACTTTCTGAACAGGCACAGATTTTCTCTGGCAAAAGTAGTGGAAGATATCGGACTAAAAAGCAAAAGCAAAACAATAACAATAACATTCCCTAAACAAAGGATTTATAAACAAGTCTGCCAACGCGCCGCCAGGATAAATAGGTGGTTAAATTGCGCCACTGACTTTTCACCCCAGTTAACTGCACAACACATGACATAGGAGTAGTATAGAGCTCACTAAACTTGTAGGAAGTTGCAGTGGTCCTTTGTGCTCTTCTCCCTTGCCCCCAGTGTGCCAGCATGCCCAGATCATCCAGCCCTGCCACCCACTGGAGCGCAATGACGTAGGCCCTCCTGCCCGAGGCGACCAGGGACCTACAGGACCTGACCTGTAAGCTGCTGGATGACGACGTGAACCAGCTGATGGCCCATGATCAAACACAAAGCTACACCCACAAGGAGCTGGCCAGGATCATCGGTGCCCTCGCCCACAACCTCGTCGTCCAGATGAAGCTGAGCGACGGAAACGTTACCCTCCTGGAGCAAGACACAGCAGCACTAAATCTTCAGGCCGAGGAGGCTCGCAGGAACCAGGCAGATGCCCAGAATCGCCTAGATCAACCTACCCTGGACGCCCAGAAGCCGGCAACGGAGGAGCGGCACCCAGAGCTAAAGGGGGAGGTGGAAAGGTTACAGGAAACCTTGACCGACCTCCGTACAGCCGCCGAGTACAGAGAACGGTTGTAAAAGCAGGCCCGCGAGGACCTGCAATGCAAGCTCCAAGAAGCAGAGACTCTTTTAAAACGGGCTGAAACCGAACTGAAAGAGAGAGAGGCAAAAGCAAAAGCCTCTGTAAGACACGTTCAAGCAGCCCGAGCTGAAGCCCAGGCCTTGGCTCAGCAACGAGATCAGCTCAAAACTGACATTGATACAGTGCAGAGAGAACTAACGTACGCCTATCAATTTAAGGCTGAACAAAAGGGGGGAAAAGACACCCTTGAACTTCCCCCGACAAGCAGGACCAGCCTTCCCAGCCAAGCATCATCCGAGAAAGGGGAAGCTGGTAACCTGCTGTTTAAAGCATCACCCGCCAGCGTCCAAGAGCCTCCAACCACCACTGAGGGATGGGAGCGTCTCCAGAGAACCCCTACAATGACCCACGGCATGGCTCCCAAGGACCTTGACAAGCTGGCCAGAAACATCACCACGTTTACCCCAAAACCCTGAAGGAGGACACGACATATACGCCTACCTACAGAATATTGACTTTTATTTGCAAACCATGGAAAATGTTTCCACCCTAGACAGTCTGTACTTGCTCAGGATAACCTCCAGCCGCGAGGTGCGCAGCTTCGTGGACCGGCAGTCAGACACTGTCAAATGGGATTACAAGCAACTGCAGCAAGCTCTAATAAAGGAGTTTTCAGACCCAGAGTCTGAACAGGGACTGGTTGCTGCCATGGACCTTAAACAGGGCCACCTCGAAACCCCACAGGCCTATTATAGCAGACTGAGACAAACCTACTTTGGGGCCAGAAATGAGCCAGAAATGGAGGAGGATTTTAACTTTAAAACTCTTCTCCTGCGTAACCTGCATCCTAGTGTGAGTCACCACTTAGGAGTTATGGCATGCCCCCGCACCATGACCACTCAACAGCTGCGGGACCTAGCCCATAAGACCTATGTTAAGCACAAGACTGCCTCTGAAAAGATTGTTAAAAATCCTGTTATCCTGCCTGTCTACCGCATCACAATGCTAGGCCTGTCAACAGAGAGGCAAGGGACTTTATCGCCAGCCGGGAATGGTATGACGACACTGGTGCTCGAGCCGAGTATCCGACAGGATGCCCCGAGATTGACCCACTGCCAGTGCGCCACAGCACTGAGGACCAGTAAGACCCACCTGTTACCTCGACCATTACAACCCAAACAACCATCGTCCGTCTAAACTTCTACAAACCCCGTCATCCGAAAGCGGGGAATGTAGGGTCTGGTCAGATCAAAGTTCACCAGCTGGGACCATAAGATCATTAAACACAGTAACCTCTCAGCAGGGCTTTGACCAGGCACCAACGAGTCTGGTCCAATTGCCCCATCTCAACACCTTCATCACTGGCCAGGACAGATTCCAATACTCTCCCCTGGACTTCAAAGGAGGTTCTTGGGGGAGGACAGAACTGTTCACCAAAGCGAGAAAAGCCATGTGGCCCCCAGGGACTGAGAACCTCAAATTCTTCCAAAAGAATGACTCTTTCTCTTTCCTTAGCCACAAAAGACTGGTTTAAAGTGTATACACATGAATCTCCAAATTGTATGCTTGTCTCTATGTTATTCTCCTTCACCTATAACCTCAAAGGCATATGTGCTTAGTGGTAATTCTGTGTATATTTACATTCTTGTTCAAACTACAGGTCAATGTAATTGTAACCCTTTCATGTTTCATATCTACGTGTTTCCCTTTTCATTTCTTAGAATATGGTGTATAGCACAGTAATGTATTTTATACCATACTCATTTTATTCTATTCTAAGTCTATTTCTGCTCCAAACTCCCAGGCAACCATAAAGGCAAATGAGTTAGCGTGACGCCCTCGGTGTTAAAACATCTGAACACGCAGGAAAGCTTGCTCGTTTGTGTGTGTCCACGCTCGCTTGTGTTCTTTCAACCTCTTGAGACCTGTCCCTCCTCGGAGACAGCTTCTTCCGGCAGTTTGCTTCAGCTAAATCCGACAGACTCACGGCATGCCCTGAACACATCAGGACCCTTTGATATGCGCGTCAGCACGTGTCCCGAGAAACAAAGAAGCCAATGCAAGTATTTGAACTATTGCTAACTAGTTGCGTATAAGCTTTGCCCCTTTTAAATAAGGAGATTGTCGTCGATGGTTCGTGCAGATGTGAATAGCTGATTTAATACTGCCATTTTCTTTGCTTTATCTATTTCTTTCATTCTCTACTGTTTTACGTTTTTATGTTTGTTTGTTAATGTTTGGTTTTTGTTAGCTAGTTGATTTTAGTTCCCCCGTAGTGTAGATAAATAAACCGCATGTGTATCCATGCTCGAATTGTTTCTGTGTTTATTTATCACATATCAACGTCACTTAAACTGTTTGATTTCATTAAGATTTCTGAAGTGGTACTGTACTACAGTAAGAATATTGTTTTTCCAGGCCAGGGGAGTAATATTTCTTAGAGTTGATATACGATCTGCTGATCACTCGGTGGATGAGTGTATTTAGTTTGTCGCTGTTATTAGCTCTGCTGCATCAGGTAAAGTGTATAAAATAATTAATGGTTAATCACCATTAATTATTTGTAGGTGTTAAATTTCTGGTTCCTTACGAACACTAAATTTCTTTCTGTGTTTTGGATCACCAGTAAAATCAAATCAGAAATAGGTTGGATGTTGTGAGAGAATTCTTCTGCAGATCTGGGAGCACAAAAACAAGACACAGAGAGGCATCAAGCTTTTGAACTCATTTATTTTAGAAACTACAAGTCTTTATATACGGTGCCAAAAGACATCTGGCAGGTTTCATATGTCCAGGGTGTAAAAAGTTCAATGTAGGGAAGGAAGGAGGCGGGAACCGGCATCATTCACAAACTTTAATTCAAAATAATAAACAATAAACAGCAAATAACAGGCCGGCAGCCACCTCACGGTCACTGCCGGCCACACGAACACATAAACAAACTTAACTTTTCCGGGCCGGTCCTCTCTCTCGATGGTCCGGTCGCTCGTCCTCTTATCCTCCCGAGCTCCCCCGTGAGGCATGCGGGACCGGCGGTCGCACAGCTGACACTCGTTGCCACTTACGCCGCCGGCCCCGCTTCTGCGTGACTCCGCTCGCCCCGAGGCTCTCGTCCCTGCGTTCCCTCGCTACATTCCTCGGACTACTGTGTTCTCACAGGCCGGGGGCAGCACGGGTGGTGCTTCTTAGCCCCTCACGGGGCCTTCATGAGGGCTGACGCACGGACGAGGCGGGAGAACGGGCCGGGAGCATCGGACGGGAGAAGCCTGGAGAGCAGAGGGGGAGAGAGAGAAAAGAAAAAGAAATGGTGGCCGGTTCCCTGACACGCTGCTGGCTCGGTCCTCACCCAGCCGAGGCTCTCCTCGGGCGCTTATGTGGTGTGGACGTCCGGCGGATGGGATTCCGAGCCGTCCTCTCTCATGAGGGCACTGACTCCTATCCGTATTTTTGTTCCACCTCGTCCCAAGAGAACGGGCGGCGTGGCTCTCCGTCCACTCGAACCTCTTCGTTCCCGAAGTTGGGCAGTCCGCTGGGACGCTGTCAGCGCTGACTCGAACTCTCAGCGCCGCGAGAGGCCCGCCGGCGGCGGTAGTGGCTCCTAGGTCAGCTATGGTCCCTCCTTCCTCCCAGGTTTCGGCACCAGTGTAGCGGGTTCGCTATATTAGGAAGGAAAAGGACGAGGTTGGCGGGACTGACACGAGCTTTTATTGCTTTGCCACAGAGAAAACAAAAAGTCTCATTCATACAACACATAAATCCACAGCTTTTCCTTCAGCCTGGCTTGAGAAGATAATAATCCAGCAAAGTCCTTCGTTCTTTCCTGCGAGGTTCCGTGACTGTGGCAGCCGTGTGCAGTCCTTCTCTCTCTCCCGTTGAGCGTCTCCTGGGTCTTTATATATTGTCTCCCCGCGCCCTTACTGAATGAGACACAGGTGTTGGTTGTTTGTATTTACTCCTATGCTCAATTACCGCGTCTCTCCCGGCTCTTCTCCTGCCGCAGACCTCGCTAAACCACGCCCTCGCCGCACAGGGATTCACAGAATGACCAAATAAGGTATAGCAGTTCGGACAAAGAATGTTTAGCTTAGAAGGAATCCCCTCCTCCCATGAATAGCCAGAAGGATCCCTTCCTCCTACCCTATAGCCAGTAATGTAAAGTGAGCTTAACACTTCACAATTCTTGATTTGTGGGCTTGTATTTATTTATGCGGAAATTAAATCTAACAGTTCCCTCTTTAAGTCATTTATGACTTACCATTTAATTTTCCGCATCCATGATAAACAGTAAAAGTAAAAATGCTAAATAATAAAGAAAATTCCTAATCTAAGGACCATGTCCGGTCTGAGCAGATGTTTTACCTCTGTCCTTACATTACATCCGGATTTGTGGTCATCTTATCCCCTGGTCTTGCCTGAGCAACATGGTAACCTTTCATAATCACACTTATAGATGATTTTAATGCACGGCGAATCATAGCCATAATACAGGGCCATAAGCAAAGCAAAACTAGAATGCATGAAATAATTATAACGATTAAAATCAGCCAATGTTCGATTTTACTGAACAGGCTGGAAAAACTCAAACTCCAGTCCCATTCTTCTCCATTCCTCTCTCGGCTGGTCATCTCAGCAACTGCTCTGGTGATGTTCTTAATTCCTTGATCGATCAAATGCCCATCCGCATCATTATCTGGAACATAAGTACAACAACTATCGCCAATAATAACACATACACCACCTTGAGAGGCTGTTAGCTGGTCTAGTACCAGTCTATTTTGTAATTTCATTAATCTCAAACCTCTCAGTTCTTCTTTTATGTGATCAAATTTTCTAGTGGTGTCATTCATAAATTTAATTGCTTGTGCACCGGCCAGGATCAATACCAGAAATATGACTGACATATTGAACAATTTAGACCCAAATGTGTAACAGGGGAACCTTCAGAGGTGATCGGGAAGCTATAAATGGGGCAAAATTTGCCCAGGCCTTATGTTCAGCCAACAGGTGGCCCCCTCACCCACTAAAAGAGCAAGGATCTTCTGTCTGGCGCAAGCCCTCTCACCAGTGCCCTGTTACACACTTTGGGCAGGCTTCTTAGGCCCTACAGTTTCAATTGGTGATGCGGATGTTGGCAGATGCTTCAGCCTGGATGCGTGAATCCACTGCGGTTGATGATCCGTAAGCACTCCAGTTCTCGTTACTGCGATAACTACAGCTAGGCCCATGATACATGTGCAAACATCATTGTTTCTACGTCCCTACTCTGCGCTCTCTGATATGGGAAAACTCTGCATGTTCCACAGCCCATTTGGCCATCTCATCAGCATTTCTGTTGCCAACAGCGTCTGGTTCATCTCCTGACACATGTCCCTTGACCTTAACTACAGCTAGTTCAGATGGCAACATTACAGCTTGTAATAGATCTCCCACCAACTCTGCATGTGATATTGGTTTGCCCTCAGATGTCTGAAAATTTCGTCTAGCCCAAGTCTGGGCGAAGTCTTGAACGACCCCGTACGCATATTTGTTATCCGTATAGATGGTGGCTCTTTTGCCTTTTGTTAACTCACATGCTCTTGTTAATGCAATTATTTCTGCAGCCTGTGCTGAGTTATGGTTCAGGCGATATGCCTCCACCCTCCCACCCTCCTGTGTCACAATGGCATATCCACACAGATACACTCCATCAGACGGTCTTGAACATGAGCCATCGATATAGAAGTTCTCCCCCCCATCCAGGGGCGTATCTTTCAGATCGACCCTGGCCGAAGTGGACCACTCAACATCATTCATGCAATCATGAGGTACAGTTTCAGTTATCAATGTGGATAAGCCATACAGCGACTGAATTGCTGGGCTAGAAACCGAAGTGGGTTTTATATTTAAATTTTCCGTGGCTAGCAGCGTTGCTTCATAGCCAGACCTCCTTTGGGCCGTCATGTGCTGTGTCTTCAAATTATGCAGAATAACACCCACCTGGTGAGTGGTGTATAAAATCAAAGCATGTGATAAAACAATTTTCTCAGCCATTCTTACCATCTCCGCAGCCACAGCACAAAGGCATGCAGGCATACCATGGACTCTCGGGTCTAATTGTTTGGACAAATAAGAAACAGGGCGTGGTTTGCCACCATGCTCTTGGGTCAAAACGCCCATTGCAACACCCATAGCCTCCCCCGCATACAAGTGAAACGGCCTTGAATAGTCTGGTAGCACCAATGCAGGAGCGCACGTGATAGCAATCTTCAATGCATCAAAATGTTCTTCCGCTTCAGAAGTCCAGTTCAACGAGTCTCTCGGACCCATGCCATGTTGAATGAGACATTGTAGGCCTTTGTCATGATACGCACAGTCAGGTATCCATGCACGGCAATAGTTCACCAACCCCAAACAACTTTGTAGCTGTATCACAGTTGCTGGAGTACACATAGTCTTTATCAGCTGCATCCTCTCAGCTGAAATAGCCTTCAGGCCCGGTGAAATGATGTGGCCCAGGTAATGGACTTTGGGTTGCACCCACTGCAGTTTGTCATTCGAGGCTTTAAATCAAGCGGTCGCAAGCACATTGCAGACAACAATTGAGGCCTGCAAACAGTCAGCCTCAGTTTCAGCGGAGATTAAAATGTCATCAGCATACTGTAGGACACATACCGTGGACGGCAGGTCAGTTATTGTGTCCCATACACGTTTCACTGAAGCGAAGAAGACGGCTGGGCTGTCAGCAAAACCCTGAGCAAGGCATGTCCAGGTTAGCTGAGCACCTTTAAATGTAAATGCAAACAACGGCTGAGTATCTGCATGGACGGGGATAGAGAAGAAAGCTGCACACAAATCCACCATAGTGAAGTGGGTGTGATTGTGTGGTATTGAATTTAGAATAGTTGGAACATCAGGCACAATCGGGGCCAGAGGAATTATTAATGAATTGATAGCCCTCAAGTCTTGTGTCAAACGCCAACTTGTTCCATCAGCTTTCCTGATGGGATTGATTGGTGTATTGTAAGGTGAGTGAGTGGGGACAATAACCCCTTGTTTTAAAAAATTATCAATTACTGGTTGAATACCCTCAACCTTTTCAGGTGACAATGGGTATTGTTTCATGTACACAGGCTTCTGTGTGATCAATTTCGCCTTGTAAGGGGGTATACCAACAAGGCCTGATTCATCTTTATACTGTGACCACAACGTTGGGTTTACCTCAGCAATGTTGTGTTTAAATTGCTGTGGTTCGTCATTACTCATGAAGTGTGGCATTAATTCCATAGTTACCTTTGAGACATCGGAAGCTGTCATTTCAGAGCTGTCTGAAAATACAATCTCAATGCCAAGTTTATGCATGAGATCTCTGCCCAAAAGATTCAATGGTGAATCTGGAGTAATTACAAATTAGTGAAAGAAAGGCAGATGATTAAGTGCCTTTACCTCAATGGCAGGTGTCATGTGACAAATAACTTCAGTCCCTGAAACCCCAACAGAGCGCATAGTACGATTTGTGATCGGCCCTTCATAAAATTGAGCAGAAATAGATGAACATGTAGCACCAGTGTCGATTAAAAATGAGTAATCTACCTCATTTACTTCTAAATTTACAATGGGTAGTTCATCTGTGCGATTGCTAAAAGAAAAACAAATCATTGACTGTGCATCTGGACTGACATTGCTCTGTGGGCACCCCTAAGCATGTTTTGAATTATTTTGTTCACCCCTCTTGTTCACCCAAGACACCTGATATTGATCAGCAGAACCAATGCCATATAGTGGTGCTTGAGTTTGGTTGATCTGTGGTGCTCGAGGCAGACGTCCGATATCATGTTCCTGTTTCAATCTACACTCTCTCTCCCAGTGGCCTGACTTGCCACAGTAACGACACCCCCCGTACCTTTTAAGACCTCCCCGAGGTGGGCCCCGATTATATTGAGGTCCGCCCCTTTGGTTCCCTCTGGTACGCACCGACACTGCAGCCATTTGCTGTTGAGAAGCTGCCAGCATAACTTCCTGTTTCGGTTTAAACAGAAAAGAAGTGAAACCACCAGATGCATCTAACTCACAAATGCGTTTGCAAAAATCTTCAACAGTTTGTTGCATTAAATTTGCAGTCGTTACACGAACCAAACGTGCCAAATCAGGATTCATATTATTTAAGCACGTATTTATAAACAGTGAGGACATTTCACCGCTTACTGGAATACGAGCATCTTCTTCCCACACACGTTTAAAATGAGAAACAAAAGCAGAAGCGGATTCGCCCTTATTTTGCTTGGTATTTGTGGCATGGGTCAGATCTCTACAGACATGAGCACGGGCATCTAGTAAAATGCTTAATCTGGTCGAAAAATGTAGTGACATTATCGGGATCGGCCCACCAAAATTCACGAGGGTCACGCTGTATACCAGAGCCATCCAAGTCATCATTATCAAGACTTAAAGAAGGGATTTCCACAATAAGAGACGATTCAGTAACATCATCAGATAAAACTCGTAATAAGATCGATCTATAATCCGATCCGCTTAATTGCGCATATCTTGTGTGTGAGTGCAAAACATCTACAAATTTGTTAGAATTATTCGGGTTCGGGAGAGTTTTACATATAGTATCAATGTCTGTCATTGTTGCTGGTTTAAGAATAATTCTAGGACCCTCCTGAACCCAAGCCATTGAGGACTGAGCTGCAGCGTGTAAAGTTTCTTTGTTGAACTCGGGAGGGGGAGGGGGTTGTGCACACGAGGAAAAAGAAAGCAATGAGGGATACAAATTTGAGTTGGTCTGAGCACGAGTTTGGACAGAAATTACGGTTGTATCATAAGGTGGAGGTGTCTTTACAGTTGACGGCGCATCGATCGATATTTTGTTCGATTTATCAACACGCTCGGGACCTTGGTTCCATATTTTTTTCATTGTTTTTGCCAAATTTCATACGATTCGCACATATATTTATAATCCCACTGGGGATTACCCCATCCAGCTTTAACCATGGATTTCATTAACTCCATATCATCTTTCTTAAAAGAACCGAATCTGGGATATTTGTCAATTTGCGGTCCGGCGCTGTCAGACCATCCAGCCAAATTATCAACAAATGGTTTTGTCCAATAACCTTTGTTAATTCTGAACATAAAATCTACTGGCGTTTCAGCTGGTAGTGGTCTAGATATTTCTTGTCGCATACTCAACGAAAGAACAAAGCAAATGTTAGTAAAGAAAAGTAAAAGACGAAAACTTCCCCCACAAAATCCAACTCCTTTTTTTTCGTTACTTATTACAAGTTTGTAATAAAGTCAATATATCAAAATATGCATGCGTCGTGTGCCTCTCGCCTTCAAAGGACGAAACCTGACCCTCGGTTATCGTCACGGAGTGTCACACGCAACTCTGCAGAAACCCATCACAAACGTGCGGAAACTGCCATTAACAGTATATCACAGGAAGGTTATAAAAAACTCTTACCTGTGTGATACTGCTGGATACCCGTAGAACGTCTTTCAGTCTAGCGCGGTCTTCAAAACACAGAATTATCAAAATTTCCCCGGATTACCGATGAGTAAACAGGACGAAGCCCCCACTTGTTAAACTTCTGGTTCCTTACGAACACTAAATTTCTTTCTGTGTTTTGGATCACCAGTAAAATCAAATCAGAAATAAGTGGGATGTTGTGAGAGAATTCTTCTGCAGATCTGGGAGTACAAAAACAAGACACAGAGAGACATCAAGCTTTTGAACTCATTTATTTTAGAAACTACAAGTCTTTATATACAGTGCCAAAAGACATCTGGCAGGTTTCATATGTCCAGGGATTCACAGAATGACCAAATAAGGTATAGCAGTTCAGACAAAGAATGTCTCTTGCTCCTATATAGCCAGCAATGTATTCAGTGAGCTTAACTTCACAATTCTTTATTTTGTGGGCTTGTATTCATTTATGCGGAAATTAAATCTAACAGTAGGTAACTGTGTTTAAACTCATAGTTTCCCCGAAATACACTACAGTGTTAAACAGTATAAACAACTGCTAGCATGAAACAGCAGCGAGTCAGATTCTATAATAAATAAAGCACCATTAACTTATTGAAAGCATTAATCCTTGCGTTTACGTGTGCTCTTGTGAATCTTGTGAACTTTAAAGTAAATCTGAATATACAAATATAGCAAAAGAACAATTGAAAAACAACAATAAAATGCAATTATAAAAATGAATTAATGAATGATAACTTGTTTGTTTTTGTTTAGTTAACCCATTTCCCTTTTAACATTTTAAGTCAACAGTCAAACACTACACTATAATGTTTATTCTAAAATAACGATATATATAATTTTAGTCTGCCAGTCAATATTAGAGCACCACCCTCAATAGCACAAGGACACAAGAGCTCTGCCAAAAAATTGTCACGGAACGGCAGGACAGAACCCAAATGCAGGCAGTTGAAGGGTTAACTCAGATCTTTAATGAACTGAAACAACTCGTGAAACAAAAATCCCACGAGGGGGAAACAGATAATGAAATAACAAAAACACAAAATAAAACACCTCCCACGTGGGGGAATAACTCGGTCCAAACTAAAAACAGGACTCCACAAGGTAACTCACAGACGAACAGGGTTATCCACAGAAACAACGCCAAAACCACCATAGAACAAAATCGCACAGGACCGAGAACAAAGGGACAATAAGAAGGGAACACTAACGAGGGATAATTACAAAAGGGACGTGACGGGCAGGTGACAGATCACACACAACGGGCATGATTACGGGAGACAGGAGGGCGGGGCTGAACGACATGACAGGAGAACACAGCGCAAAGTGAACAACAATGGCCACGTGTCTTCCACACATAACAAAACAAGCACAAAAGACATGGCACTGTCACAACTCTGTCCACAGACCAGAAACCTCATGATAGGAAGGACAGAGTTGTGACAAAAATAAAACCCAAAATCCGCACCACTTAAATTTATGGTCAGGAGCCACCACTGATGAATGGTGCAATCTGAGCATTTAAACATTTGTTTTACTGTTTGTTACATTAATAAGGGTGGACAGACTTCACTTTTATGAGTGAAAATGAGTGTTTTGAGTGAAAGGGCGGCTGTATGATGAAAGGGAGACTTAAGAAAGTTACGAAGGAATACGACATTTGTACAGTTAAGATATGCCAGATGACTTATAAATCCATAAAATACGCAGCGTGTATTCTGTGATCTTCAGTGGGATACATTTTGAATACAACCTTCTCAACCCAGACTAAGCTACTTTAATTGTAGTTATTAATAAACCGTATTCATCTCAGTCTGAGTCTGATGACTTTGAGGAGTTACCTCTACCTGTTAATGAGTATATTAAAGAGTAATTATTTTAATCAGAAAAATTATAAATAATTGGTCAGTAATAAAAAATAATTGGAAATTGCAACATTCCCTACAAAATCATGTATGTGTCATGACAGAACCACGGGAGACCCAAGTGCGGGAGAAAACAGAGTCTTTATTGGTCACAGGTAATTAGTAAACAAGGTACGGAAGCAGGTCGCAAGCATTCCCCTCCAGAGCAGGAAGAAGTCCGGCACCACCGGGAGAGAAGATCCAGCGAGAAGAGTCGAGGATAGGCCGCCGGTGCTGTGGATTGGGCGGAAGCGCCTGGAGACCTCACTCAACTCGAAGTCCGCACCGGCAGGCTGGGGGAACGCGGCGCTCGAAGAGGTCCTTGTGAGATCTCCCAAGAGCAGTCGTCCGATGACGGCTGACCGGAACGCCAACGAAAGCTGCCGAAGAAAGCAGAGCGGAGGGAGGCAAGAAGAATCCAGAAGGTAAGCGAGTTTTAACGGAGACAAGACAAGACTAGGCTAAAGCTGAGAATCTTGGCAAGAGGTAATCTTTCAAGGCTTCAACAGCAAGCCGCAACTATGCCTGGGGCAGTCTGAGCTGAAATAACATACAACGAACAGACAACGGACAAGAAACACTGAGGGAACTATAAAGGGAACGTAACGAGGAAATCATAATCAGGTGCGGGGTGATTAAGGAAACTCTATCACATAATGAGGGAAGTGCCAGCGGGTGTGTGGGCACGGAGTGGAAAAACACCAGTGTAGGGGAAGTCATACGGAAACAAGAGGGTGGGACGAATGACGCGGACACGAGCACGTGGTCCGCCGACAACTTGGCGGCAGCCACGTGCTCGACAAAAACAAACACAAGATGTCCCGACTAGGACCGTGACAGTATGATTCAAATATTTTGTTTTGCTTAATTAACTTAATTAATTTGGGTACTATGGTAGCCACAAAAGCCTCAGTCATGATATGTGCTCATGTTTAATTTTTACTAAGAACTAAGAGAGACGAGGCTGAAAACACCCACACACAAACTTACTTTTTGAATCAGTTCAGGGCAGAGACGCATATGAACACATGAAGTAAGGTTAGTCCTTTGCAGTCTCATATAGTATTTGTGATGTTCTGTGAAGTTACTTAGTTAGTAAAATAATGTATTATTGTCTTATTTAATGTTTGCTGAGTATTCCTTAAAGAACAGTAGTTTTATGATGATGAAGTATTCAAGATTAGATTTTAGTATTTGCACTTTATGTATGCTTTGCAGTTAATATACTGATGAGTTTATTATTGTAAGGTCGGAGCCAAGATGTCCCGACCAGAGACTATCTTCTCCTGAGAAACAAAGAACGTTTCTAAGCACAGTGGGGAACCTAGGCCAAAAGGGCGCCCCTTCCTGAAAGAACAACTCATCAAAGATCATCTTCTCGGGAAAAGGACAGCGAGCATCTCTCAGTACAGTGAGAGACCTGAGCCAAAAGGACACCTTCCTTTGAGAAACAACAGACTCCCTACTGAGATAACATCTACATCTCAAATGACGCATATAAGTCAATCACAAATGCAGACCTCACCCTGCACCCCCAACTGTTCCTTTCCTCCCCTCTCACTCAACGCAGGACACCCAAAAGCTACACAAGAAAATAACACGGCACATACACATGTTTGGTATCATCCAAAAGGTCTCAGTGCAACTGGTACAATGGTCTCACTCCCATAACAACAATGTAATGACAAAGTTTTGTGAGAACTTAACAAACTTCCCTCAGTGCTGGAACATTTCTCACACATTTGGTGACTTTCACCAATCACCTACTGTATGCAGATTAAGTACAGCCCCAGGGATCACAAGACCTAATCACAGCCAAATTCCTAAAGAATATTTCCATAATGCTTTGTTCTGGTTTGGTATTTAAGGGAGGTTGACAAAAATATCAGGGAATCTGTAGCCAGATCTCCCGCACAAATTCCTGTGTGTCGTCTCTTGCCAGGTATGCAACATTGAACTTCTCTTTGCTTTATTTCTTATGACTTTCTATTATTTGTTATTGAATTATATTGATTGCCATTGATTATTGAATTGAACCTTGAAATGGATTTTGAATTATGCTTACCTGGCTAATAAATTGTTATGTTTGAATTCATTCTGTATTGTTCTGAGTTTATAAACTTTAGTAGATCACGCTATATCCTTTGTTACCACAAATCTACGTTCAGGTTAGTAACGGACTAGAATCCTTTATTAGGTGGAGCATTGGGCACGCCAGCTGAGATTCTAGAGTTCCGGCTAACTACTTGGCATTAGTTTAAGAGTAATTAGACTGTAGGGGCTATTGTTTCCGTTTAGAACAGCACATATGTTGTCTAACCAATCTAAATAGGGCAAGTCACCAAAACCTCTGGTTATTGTAATATTATTCTAACTAAGTGTACATAGGAAACTATGGCATGATTATATAAAGCTACCGTCAGAGGAAGTAAGATTGGTCTATTTATCTCTATAGAGTGGTCATGACCTCTGGTTGGAAAAAATCATTACTTTAATTAAGTTGTCATAGTCTAAGGGGACTAGATCAAATAATGTTTCAGGAAGTGCTGTTTGGAGACGGCCATCTGAGCATTACTAGTCATAGAAACCTCTGGCAGTGACTAAGACTGGTGAGTTTGTCACCGTGAGATCCGCGTACAACGGCCGGCGCGAGACTCTAAGCGACATTCAGAATCGGATGAAGGAGTGTAATTTAGAATAAAACAGAGGAATCAGACATCCATCCAAATTTCACAATTATTAATGATAAAAGTTAAATGTAAACTAAATGAGAAATTGAGATATTATTAAATTGGAGTCAGATAAATTGGAGCTGCATCGCTGCTGGTGGCTTGTTTGTATCAGTGCGCTTACCACTTCGCTCTAATATTAGTGTATTTTACTATCGTTAATTATTGTTGTCGTTGCTAGCTTATCCTGATATCTCAATAACCCTGTTCTTGTTATTTACTTGAAGATTCTAAACCAAAAGTGATAGTTAACTTAACGCCGTTAGCATAGCAATAGCGTGTTAGCTTGCTTTCTGTTTACACTGTGGAATATCATCTTGCCTCTGGTTTGTCTTGTGTGCTAACGGTTTCTCTTTTTATAATCTGGGATCTGTATTGTGGATGGTCAGTTGCTACTCTACGTTTAAAGATTAAAAATGGCACCGTGGTATAATGAACACACTCAGGCTCTAAAGAAAGCGTCCCGAAAAATGGAGCACAACTGTAAGAAAACTAAATTAGAGGTATTTCGTACAGCATGTAAGGATAGTATTCGAAAATACAGGAAAGCCCTAAAAACTTCTAGATCCGCCTACTTTTGGGATCTGTATTGTGGATGGTCAGTTGCTCCTCCACGTTTAAAGAAGATTAAAAAAGCAGCCCCACACCGTGGTATAATGAACACAATCAGGCTCTAAAGAAAGCGGCCCGAAAAATGGAGCGCAACTTTAAGAAAACTAAATTAGTACGTGTGCGTATTGTGTGTGTGGAGTGTTTTGTATGTGGGTATGTCTGTCTTCTGTGTTTTCAACTTTTTCTTGTTTTTGCAGGTACAACTTTAATTGTTTTGCTTATAGTCAATATGTCTTATGTACAGCTGCTTTGTAACAATGAAAATTGTACAAAGCGCTATATAAATAAAGTTGAGTTGAGTTGAGATGAGATAAAATAGAGGTAATTAAATGAAATATGCTTTCATTCAAATACTGTTTCACTAAACAAAGGAAGACAAGAACACGTGTGAAGCCTTCGCAACGCCTCTGGATACCGTCATTGGACCAGTGGGTGGTGCCTTACATTATCAAAACTGATCAAATGTATCTCAAAGTGTTAAAGTGACAGATCTGGGATCTGTATTGTGGATGGTCAGTATTTTTTGTTAATTTAGCCACTGTGTTATATAAAAACCTAGGGTTGTGCTGGTTTTCTTCTATTAGTGATGAAAAGTAGGCGGATCTAGAAGTTTTTAGGGCTTTCCTGTATTTTCGAATACTATCCTTCCATGCTGTACGAAATACCTCTAATTTAGTTTTCTTAAAGTTGCGCTCCATTTTTCGGGCCGCTTTCTTTAGAGCCTGAGTGTGTTCATTATACCACGGTGTGGGGCTGCCATTTTTAATCTTCTTTAAACGTAGTGGAGCAACTTTGTCTAGCGTTACCGAGAAGGTGGAATTAAAATTTTCAGTGGTAATGTCAAGATCTTCAACGTTATTTCTCATGATTTGAGACAATTCGGGCAGATTATCGAGAAACGCATCTTTGGTAGTTGAAGTTATTGTTCTACCATATTTGTAACAATGAGTTTTATTTGCAGCCGTAGGCCAGTGAAGCAAACATAATACCAGATAATGATCCGAAATGTCTTC